>NC_041411.2:3128156-3323156 GCF_900747795.2 Erpetoichthys calabaricus
TTAAGAGTATCAAATTATTCGTTCAAAAAAACTAACCACATATACAAATGTCAGCACACTCTGAAACGAACGTTCTGCCGAAGTGATTTGCATACCCGTTTAGAAAAAAAGTGCGCAAGAAACGGTCGCCGTTTTATTTGTCATGTCCTCATTAGTCTGCTACACATGCTGGAGACAAAAAAAAAAAAAAATCACAAAATCCAAGGTTCCCTTCGGCCATCCACTGAAATGAAAACACGAAAACGGGGACTGGAAGAAAGAAACTTGTTAATTGAAAAACGTGATTAAGATGGTGAAGTGCCAGCATCAGTCGACGAGCCATCTCGGTAGCGGAGATTAAAATGCAAGGTGCGCAGGAGCGGCGCGCACAAGCCGGCGTGCCAAAATGAGCGCACAATATGTATAATTATGGGACAGCGTGGGTTTCAAATGACGGATTTAAAACGAAGAGAACAAGTCTGTACATTTCGTCGTTACATTTAAAGACAAAAAATAAATGAATAAATAAAACGTGTATTTCCTAATCCAGCTAATGTATGCGAACCTTTTACAGTGTCGTGTTTGCCACGGAGATAAAAGAATGTTATATTTCCATTTAAAGCAAAGTCTGACTGGCCACACCAACACGATCCATCAGACAAGGCTCGCGGAGTGACGGCAGTCCATCTCTGCAAGGCCCGGGCACAAGGCAGGGACAATACCTGGACGGGAGACTTCCATCTGTGTGGAGGGCGCATGTTCTCTCCGTGTTGCCCTCTCATTTTAAACACGCGCACGTTTCACTACTTTGACCAGCCGTCCCGTCTCGTCTCGTCCCGTCCGGTCCAGTGCTGATCCGGGCTTTGCGAACTTTGCTGCATGGATCGGCTCCTTCGGCTCGCGGTCCTGAACTGGAGTACGCGGTTCAAAAAAAAGCGAGCAGATGGATTCTTTTACAGCCATCCTAAACATTGATCGGAGGGACTCGTAAGCACAACTGTCGGCCTCGAACCCAACGGGCACTTTTAAACGATTTCCCCTCCGGGACAAATTAACTAGTATCTGTCTATCAGAACGCGCTTTTTTATTGCTTTATTATAAGGGAGAGCAGGGGAGGCGACAGAAGGTTTTGACAGGGGGTCCCGAGGAGAAAACACACAGCTTCAGGAACAAAGAAGGCAGTTCCAGTGAAAACTTGCATTTCGAGAAGTTGAAAATTGGCAATGCTTGTATATCGTTGACATTAGGGTTAGGGTTAGAGAGAGCATGGCGCGGTGGCTGCGTACAACATTTTAAGACTTCTCCACAAGCCTGGTGACACGTAGACAATATTCATTTTTTTAAGCGTATATTTTATTCTGATATGTATAGCATTACATTTAATGATGGAAATTCTAAAAAAAAAAAAAAAAAAAGGCTCAGAGTAAAAGAACGGAAATTTTGAGTTGAAAATTGGCAATGCTTATATATCGTTGGATATTTAAGGTGGTCTGATCTTTTTTGATTTGAATGAGGAACCTTCATTCATTCATTCCCTTCCAGGAAGCCATGGGTTTGTACAGCGACCTCCAATGGCCGACGTCACCACAAATGACCACTCGCTTTAAAGTCCATTTAGGACTCATTTTCAGCGTGGCCTGGCACTGAACCCAAAGGGTCCTTTCCGGTGCGTTTTCTTAACATCGTATGCAAATCAAACGAATGGCCACACCGACCTAAGTAAGGCCTGTTGACCGGTGTAACGAGACGTTCATCCACATGTTCAAATCCCCCTCACCTTAGAAAGTCGAAAGAAAGCGTGCTCAGCGTTTCTCAATAAGCAACCACGGAGTTTGGACAGTAAGGATTTGAGGGGGTCTTCCTCAGTAAATGAACCCGTGGTCGTGGGGAACTGCTGACCAACGTTGTCTGCAATAATAAGCTTTTGTCTGAAGTCACGTAACACAACGTTACCTTCACTGATCTAGTTAACGCGATTCGGGGGCGTGGAGACCACCGCCTATCCCAGTAGCATCGGGCACAAGACAGGAAGCAGGGCATAACCGCCCCCTCCCAACCGCGGGCACACACTGGGGGCAGTCTGGCATCGCCTGTTAACCCAGCGATTCTCAACCTTTAAGTATTTGTGACCCGAGTTTTCATAACAGTTTTAATCGCCCCCCCCCCTAACTTTTTTTGAAAGGAGCCCACTAATACCAATTTGTTCTTTTTAAATTAATGACACATCATAGATGCATATTTTATTATACCTACTTAACTTTTATCGTCATTTACTCTAACTCTATATTTATTTTTCTAGTTTCAGAATGTAGTTTAAGCTAATTTGTTTTGGTTACAATAGATGGATTTTTCATATTTTTGATTCTTGTTTTCTTTTTTTCCACATCTTCGCGCCCCCCTTTTTGTTACTTCGTGCCCCCCTAGGGGGGCCCGCCCCACAGATTGAGAACCACTGTGTTAACGCAACCTTCACCTCTTCAGTGATGTGGGCCACGGGGAGAACATGCAAACCAGTTCTTGAACTGGAGCAAAATAACTGGGGGGTCCTCCCTGTTGTGCTCAGAAGCTCATGTTAAATATTGCAGCCTGGATTGAGTCGTATGGTAAACTGAATATTGAATATTGGCTGGGCAGTCAAAAGGAGGCAGTAGCCCCCCTTGCAATTTTGTTCATACCGAGAATTTTAGGTTGTATTAAACATTGGATATTATGGGGGTCTTTAGAAGTAAAATGAGTCCCCTTGGAGTTTCAACCATACAGAGTGGCATATTGTAATAAATATTGAATATGGAGGGGGGTGTCGTAGAAGAAGGCAGGGGTTACCCCTTGCAGTTTCGATCACACTGACAGCTCTATATAGTATTGAATGTTGTAGGGGTCATCAGAGAAGACAGAAGGGGTCCCCGTTACAGTTTTGATCACACTGAGAGTGACACTGGATTAAATATTGAATATGGGGGGGGGGGGGGGGTCTTCCTTGCAGTTTTGACCTCACAGATAATCATTTATTGTATCAAGTATTGAATACTGAGATTCAGAGGAGGAGGCAGGGGGTCCCGCCCTTGGAGTTTCAATCATATTCTATATCATGGATTGAATAAAATGTTGAATAGTGGAGGGTCATTACAAGAGGCAGGCCCCCACCCCTCTTGGAATTCTGATCATGTTGAGAGTCATATGTTGTGTTAAATGCTAAATATGGGGGTCTTCAGAGGAGGGGAGGTTCCCTTTTGAAATTTTGATCGTGCAGACAATCATATCTTGTATTCGATATTTAATACAAGGGGAGGCAAGGGGTCCCCCTTGCAGATTAGATCATGTTCGAAGACACTGTATTAAATACTGGGGGGGGGGGGGGGGGCGCTTCAAAGGAGTCGTGATGGCTCTTCCTTGGAGTGCAGAGTCTTGGTACACACCAGTACCCTGCCACTGAAACTGAGCCCACTCCACACAATACGAAGGCACACCGCTCATTTTTCACAAAAAAAGTCCCCACATCTGTTGATTTGAACTCAGGAGATGGCGGACCAATCAGTACACTAGAGGCAGGAAATGAACCCTCATCCCAGATGCACAGTCCCGCACCCAATAAACTCGATGACACTGCCTGGAAAAAGCTGGAAATTAAGACAGCGTCCTTTAAATGTGATTGTGACGTCAGAAGAGACACATAAACATCGTTGGTCCAGTCAGTCAGTCATTGTCCAACCCGCTATATCCCAACCCAGGGTCACGGGGGTCCGCTGGAGCCAATCCCAGTCAGCATAGGGCGCAAGGCAGGAACAAACCCAGGGCAGGGCGCCAGCCCACTGCAGGGCACACACACCCACAAACCATGTACACACCAGGGACAATTTAGGACCCCCAATGCACCTAACCTGCATGTCTTTGGACTGTGAGAGGAAACCCACGCAGACACGGAGAGAACATGCAAACTCCACGCAGGGAGGACCTGGGAAGCGAACACAAGTCTCCTTACAGAGAGGCAGCGCTAGCCACTTCGTTGGTCCAGAGAAAGATAAAAAAAATGGATATGTCATTAAGATGCTGTGAGTACTGAGAAAAGCGCTATATAAATGTAATGAATTATTATTATTATTATTAACACGTGTAGCTGTACTTGGAGATAATAACAATAAATCTTTGCGCGCTTGAAGAAATGTCGCCCATGATGATAATTGTGCTTGAGTGGCTGACGCTGCTCCCCGAATCCTGGACCAGAAAGTGGATGAAATTTGCATTAATTATTACTGGCCACACCCCCAGCATATTAACAGGTGAATCGCTAACCCCAAAGCGGCACGACTGGGGTTTGGAGAAAGTGAATGCGACGGACTAGCGCCCTCTACAGGTCAGACTCCTGAGTTGACCAAGTGAAATTCAGTTCCTGGCCGCAGTCTGAATTTCGTTAATCACGACTGATAACGGGCGGACGGTGAAGGCGCCGAGCTCTTCGGTTTCAGAGGAGTCCGTCCTCACCCCCCGATTCGGATGGCTGTTTTCACTTTCTTTTCCCTCCCGAAGAGCCGGAGTGGCAATCTGCCGCGTCACCGTTAATGGACAGAGGGATTGATCGAAGCCTTGTAAAAGTGAGCTGATCGTATCGGTGTGTGGCAGCCCATTACCCCGCTGTCTAGCGCCCGGGATTTGCGGCACTTCGCCTGCACTTCCAGTGACCGTTTGATGGCCGATTTGTCTTAGACCTGAGCACTTGTTCATTTTCCAACAAAGCATTTCTCTCCCCACAGGCTTTAAAGCCATCAGTGCTTTCGAGCGGGCGGGGGTCGTCTCCTCGGTGAAAGCTCTTTTTGGGAGCGCAGTGTGCAGAGGATTGCACAAAATAACATAAAGGTGCCTGAGAGATGAAGAGGAGGAGGAGGAGACGGCATGGCGCGGTGGCTGCGTAAAACATTTCAACACTTCTCCACAAGCCTGGTGACACGTAGACAATATTTTTTTAAGCGTATATTTTATTCTGATTTGTATGGCATTACATTTAATGATGGAAATGATAAAAAAAAGGCTTAGAGTAAAAGAACGGACATTTCTGCGGATGGCATGGTGGCACAGCGAATAGTACTGTCTCTGTATGGATCAGGCATCCAGGATTCAAATTCCTTTTCAATCCCATTCAGTACAGTGTGGTCAAGACCACCCCTACCTTACCATTTGATGAGCTTGAACTAATAGACGGGGGTCTTGTTGCTGAAAATGAGCATCATGCCAACTATCTTTGGGAGAGGGGAGCTACAGCCTTTTAGCACTCCTCCTGGCCTCTGTCGGTATGGAGTTTGCATGTTCGCTTTGTGGCTGTGAGGGTTTTCCTCCTCTATCACTAACAATGGGAAAAGTGCCCCCAGACTGGCAGAGGGAAGCCCGGAGACCCCCTGGCCCTTTCTTGGGAGTGTATTGCATGTTGTCCCTGTAATTCAGTGTTGTTTCAACAGCTAAAAGTCGTGCTGCTTGGGTTATTTCTCTGTTCCAGATACACTTCTGGTTGTTATTTTTTTTTAAAGCGCCTTTCAGTGAGACTCGGAGTGCTGTAACAAGTTCACAGAAAAATGCAATTACAAACTTTACAAATGTCTAAGTTACAGAATGAGCCCCCAGATTTGTTTAAAACGCACAGCTCACTTAAATGGAGCTTCGCAAATTCAGTTCATTAACACAATCGATGAACCAGTGATTGGCTGTGGGGCGAGTGTGCCCTGTGCTCGCATGGCACAGTACCCAGTGTAGTTTCCCACCTTACACCCAGTGCTGCCAGAATAGACTGTTACTAAATAATAATACAAATAATACATTTTATTTATTTGTAGGCATATTTCTAAACACTCAAGGACACCAAACAATAGATAAAACACAGCTTATAAACAAAACTAAAATACAAAAATTAAAATTAGACAGAGCGCCCACCCAATCCTCAAACTGGAATAAACAGATTTCAGAAACAAATGACCGATTGCCACAAAATGAAGGGGCATCCCACCCATTGGCAATTCCTGAGCTATGCCCATTGCTGCCCAGGTACCCAGTCTAGTGTCTCATGAAAGCAGATGACAAACATCAACATAAAATATCCAAAATCAGCCTGGCACACTCGGGGGCTGATCTTCCCGTTGTGCCAGGCAGCGATCTGGAGAATGCATACCAGCAGATATTGAGGAGTAGTGGCACATTTATGGCAGAATTGATTCCTCAGATTTGTGTGCCCACTGCTTTTCAAAAGCAGCTTACACTAATACAAGGTTCCAGTATGATCCTGTAAGGGGCACCAGTCCTTCACACTCACCTACTTACTCGTCGCCAATCAACTAAACTGGTGTGTTTTTTACATGCGCTATACGGACACGGGCAGAACATGCAAATTGCACAAGAGTGACAGGCCGGGATGGGCAAAGTATTGCAATGGGCACTCGAATTCCAGCAGGGGAATTCACAAATTCTAGTAATAACACACATCCCAATATATAAAGCAGAGCGCTTTGAGAATGGGAAAGGTACCATATAAATAAAATGTATTATTATTATTACAATAATTTTTAAAACCACAAGTTAGTCCGCTATGTAAATCCACACCTCGGAGTCTATCTGTGTGAAATGTTGTGCACCACAGGCTAAGTTTCAGTACAAAATTTAATCGGTGCCCCCTAGCTGGAAGGACATAATGTGTGGTGTGAGTTGCTGGTACTAACCACTGCACCATGGTGCCCACCCTCCCACAAACAACTGCCCTTTTAAAATGAATGTTAGGGTTATTTGGTAAATATGTCATTAATCTTTAAGGGGTGGCATGTCCCCTTGGCATCCATGGTGGTATCGCATACAATAACCTCTGCCAGCTAGAAGGGCCCACACTGGCAGGCATCCATGAATGCATTTTTACTTTGAAAGGACCCTTTGGACCCACCCATTCAAGTAGAGCAGTTCTACTGCAAAAGGCACTATATAATAATTGACATTTATGCATGGGTATTGATTGGTGGGTGGGGGGCACCATCAAGTTCTTACCCAAAGGAAACCAGTAAAGCCCCTGGCCTGGTAACATTTCTTAAAAGGGTAATCTACTCAGGTGAACGATTAGGGAATAAATTCAGCAATTAATGGGACCACCAAGGGTTTTCTGTTGGGGTAGCCTTTTCAAAAGGTAGAATAAGTGAAAGGGAATATTGGAAGAAACAGAATTGGGGTCCTTAATCAGTACTTAAAAAAGATCAAGACTTTAAATCAACTAAAAAATTAAAAATGCAACCAACATGTATGCATTCCACTTGTAGAGGGGCATTTCATGTGCCCGCCCTGAGGTGCCAATTGTGAAGAGGTCGGACTGTGCTCTATGTTCACCAAGATAAATGATTCATGACTGGCATCGACCAGGGCCTATCCTGTGATCAATTTTCAAGCCTTTGTATTCAATTCAAAGTTGTGGGTGCTGAAGGGGGTGCCAGTGCAGTGCCAAGGCACACCAAAGCAAACGGAATGTGGGAGAAAAATCCCAAGCAGATACAGAGAGAGGGTTTAAAAACTGTGCACGGGATTGTAATGGGCGAGTCTGCAGTTGCTCCATGCCACCTCTCTTTTTGGTGTGGTCCACCATTAGATCAGGCACTCCAAGGTGGCACTTTTCCCAGCATGTGGAATCGAATGAGCCCCTTGTGACTTATTTTTGCTGTTAATCTAATTGCATGGCAAGCAATCTTTATTTCATATGATGCCGTTCACTGTACAAGTTGCCTGAGAAACGCATAAGTATCCAACTTAAAAGTGGCAGCTCACACTGGCATCATGTAACCAGTGTGACATTTCCAAGGACTTCCCAAGCTGGTGGGATCCTTAAGTACCCTCTGGGTTGATCACGAAATCGTTTTTGCGATTTCCATTTTGAACTCATTTCATTTTGTGCTAATTTTCATGCTGTCCTCATGGGTGGTGCACCCTAATTGTTTAAGTGGGCTGTCATCTCCTGACAGGCAAATTGTCAAATCCGGAGGGCAGTCCAGCTGGCCCTGGTGTCCTCCTCACATTTCTCGTTTCTCTTTTTCACAGACTACCAAGGAGAGTACTACGGACCAAGTGGAAATTATGATTTTTTCCCGCATGGGCCCCCGTCCTCGCAGGCACAGTCTCCGGCGGACCCCAGTTACCTCAACAGCTCGGGGCCTGGACAGCTTGAGGGATCCATCTCAGGTCACCACCCTTCCGAAAACCAAAGGTACACGGACATGATCTCCCACCCGGACACTCCTAGTCCGGAACCAGGCCTCACGGGTCCCCTGCACCCCATCCCAGGGGAAGTGTTTAGCGGTGGTCCTAGCCCGCCTTTCTCTCTGGCCAGCAACTCGGGCTACAGCGCCCCCCTGTCCCACCCTGGACAGGAAATGGGAGAGACGGCGGTTTGGTAAAACTCCACAAAATATTAGAAGATGATCTTGCAGCCTGGTCGCTATTTATCATTTGTCCAGCCACTGGACCCTGGTGCTCCTGACCGGTGGGGACTTTCTGAACTTGGACCCTTTGGATGACTGAACGCCACCATCGGCAGAGAGGACACCAGAACAAAACCAACACAACAATGCAGGACTCCCGTTTGGGCCCTACCGCCGATCCAGAACTGTACTCCAGGAAGATCCTGACATCTCCCCCTAGGAGGGGCTCCGATTTTGGAGATCTCACAGGCAATAGAGGGTACTTCAAATGGCACCAGAGGTATTAAATACAATTTAAAAAACAAAAACAAAACAAAAGCAGTTGGTATTCAGCACCCCCCCCCTGTTGTCGACTGCCAGCTTCACCCCATTCTCTACGGTAGGCATTGTGCCCCAGTGAAGGACAGGGGAAGGTGCTTTACACAGGGTGGTGGTGGTGCCGTCTTCCAGGCTCCCGTGTGGCGCTCATTATATTCCTCCAGGCTGGCAAAGCTTCACACCATAGGTCTCGACACAATGACATGCCAGTCTCCTCACACAGCTTGGATCGGGATGACTTTCAGCAGTCCGAAGGGCCAACCCTTCACTTCATGGTCACCTCGGAGAGTCACAAGCTGTGTGGGTGCCAAGTGGGAAAGAGAGACCGTCAGAGTTGGGGCATCGACCTTTAGTTGACAGAGTGCCAACCTGGGGTAGCACTGTGAAGAAACCGTCGAGTCAAGGCCGCCGCCGCCGCCTATTGCACACTGTGGCAGGAGGCTCTGAAGTTCTGAATGTAAGTTTGTTTTCACAGCTAGCGTCGACCTCCTTTGTTCATTTTTTAGGTTTCTCTTTTTCTTTCTTTGTTTTATTTTTCTTAAAAACAGAGGGGCCACAACACTCACTTCCGATAAAATTGCCTGCAACATTCCAGGTTTGCCTGTTTCATGGATGGCAGGCTTTAGGATCATTATTACAATCCCCACCTCACCCCCCCCCCTCCATCTTTCTCTCCTTCCTTGCATAAAATCAATCAAAAAATAAACAAACAAAAAAAAAAAAACAACAAAACTGTGTGTGTTTCTTAAAGTGCCACAGTGCCACCTACTGGACAGCTGCAGCATTACAGCAACACCTTAGCTAACAGTATAAGACGGCGTCAAATCTGACCCTTGTGCACGTGAACTCGATTTCTCGCAAGATTTTTTGTTCTCGTTAATTTAGGACAGCGGACCTCAAACTGTGGGGCGCACCCCCCGGAGTAACAAAAAAGGGGGCGCGAATGTTGCCATATGTGGCGTAATTTCGCTATTCGTAGGAAAATTTGAAACTTGTAGCGGTGTATTGGCAGCAAAAAATATAGGAATAAATTTTATTAGGGTTTCAAAAAAAAACGTTAGGGGGGGTGCGATTAAAACTTATGAAAACTTGGGTCACAAATACTTAAAGGTTGAGAAACGCTGATTTAGGAAGTGTGGAGTAACCGATTTCAATATTTTTTTTAAAATAGCGGTTTCCATGTAGCCGAACTCCAGATACGCAACGATCATGTCCACCTGCAATTCTTGGCCTAACTTAGTATAGGAAATGATCCTTTATTACTGAAAACCTTCTGAAGGTAAAAAAAACTTTTCAAAGATAAGCCCATCGTCACTTTCCCCAACTCCAGATTGAGGGTAGGTGTGTAAAATCGACAGGCTGGACGGTACAAGCGAGTGCCTTATTTATGCGAGTCTCAAGACTCTACCATCAAGAGGGGACTGCCCCCCCCACTACACCCCACAACCCCACACAGTTCGTTGATCGAATATTCATAAATCTCCACGTTTGACACCCCACTCCTGCTTGTCCATCGAAGATACATAAAATCTCAACGCTCGATACACCAATGGTAACACCTCTACTCCCATTTAAATCGATGGAATTTTCATAAATCTCCACCTTCAAGACACCAAGGGTAACCCCCATCTCCCATTTCTCAACTGAATACACGTACATCTCCACATTCAACACACCAATAGTAACCCTCCGCTCCCACTTGTCGATCAAATATGTAAACTGCACTAGCTGGTGGGAGCTGTCAGAAAAACGACCAACAGACATCAGAAAAGTTTGGAACAGTTGTTCACAATATGGAGTCCAAAATAGCACCGATTATGTAGAGGCAAGATAGCGGCTTTAAAGGCCAATGGAGGAAGTGATGTCATCAGGACCAGAACCGGAAGTGACATCATCAAAGGTGACGGGACTGGGCAGGATTTCCTGAGAAATGGTCTGCAAGGAACTGAGAGAGACAGTCAGTGCATCCCGCTGCCGCCTGGTCAGGTGTAGATTTACAATTACTCAGGCCCTTTAGCTGCCTCCTACTCATACGTGTGTGACACAGCCTTAAGCACCCACTCGTCGGATCACGAAAGCATCCTTAACGATTTCTGTTTTGAATTAATTTCACGGGGGAAAGGGGGTGTGTTGATGGGTGGTGCACCCCACTTGTGTTAGTGGGCTGCCATTTAGTCGCCATCCGCTGACCGTTTGGTCTCCATTTGTATTCAGGCAAATTGTCGAATCCGGAGGGCAGGCCAGCTGGCCTTGGTGTCCTCCTCACAAAATCTCTGTGCTCGATACACCAAGGGTAACCCTCCACTCCTGCTTGTAGATCAAATATGTAAACTGCACTAGCTGGTGGGAGCCTTAAGTACCCACTTGGCTGATCACGAAAGCATCCTTAATGATTTCTGTTTTGAATTAATTTCACGGGAGAAAGGCGGTGTGTTAATGGGTGGTGCACCTTACTTGTTTTAGTAGGCTGCCATTTAGTCACCATCCGCTGACTGTTTGTTCTCCATTTGTTTCAGGCAAATTGTTGAATCCGGAGGGCAGGCCGGCTGGCCTTGGTGTCCTGCTCACAAAATCTCTGTGCTTGATATACCAAGGCTAACCCTCCACTTCGATTTGTCAGTCAAATATACATAAACATCCACATTCAACTCACCAAAGATAACTCCCTGCTCCCACTTGTCGATCGAATATTTATAAATCTCCATGCTCGATGTGCCAATGGTTACTCTCCTCTCCCACTTCTCGATTGAATATTCATAAATCTTCATACTCGATACACCAATGGTAACCCTCCACTCCTGCTTGTTGATCAAATATGTAAACTGCACTAGCTGGTGGGAGACTTAAGTACCCACTCGACTGATCGTGGAAGCGTTCTTACGATTTCCGCTTTGAATTAATTTCACCAGGGAAAGGGGGGCATGTTAACTTTCATGCTGTCCTCATGGGTGATGCACACCAGTTGTTTTAGTGGGCTGCCATTCAGTTGCCATCTTCTAACAGTCCTTCTCATAAAATCTCCAAGCTCGGTACACCGATGGTAACCCTTCACTCCCATTTCTCAACTGAATATTCATAAATCTTTACGTTTGACACACCAAGGGTAACCCCTGTCTCCCAATTATTGATCAAATATTCATAAATTTCCGCGTTTGACTTACCAAGGATAACCCCCTACTCCCACTTGTTGATCGAATATTCATAAATCTCCATGCTCGATACGCCAATGGTTACTCTCCACTCCCACTTCCCGATCAAATATACAGAAATCTTTGTGCTCGATGCACCAATGGTAACCCTCCACTCCCACTTGTCAATTGAATATTCATAAATCTCCAGACTTGGTATACCAATGGTAACCTCCCACTCCAGATGTTAACTTGGTCAATATTATAATTTTTGTTAATAAAATTCCCGTTTATTATACATCAATCTCCACACTCAATAACATCAAGGGTAACCCTTCACCTTGGTGTTTCGATTGAATATCCATAAATCTCCATGTTCAACATATCAAGGATAACCCGCTACTCACACTTCTCGATTGAATATCCATAAATCTTCATGCTTGATACACCAAGAATAAACCCCGACTCCCATTTCTCGATCGAATATACATAAATCTCCACACTCGATTCAACCCAACAAGGATAACCCCGAATTCACATTTCTGGATTGAATATTCATAAATCTCTTGGCAGACCAATGGTAACCCTCCACTCACACCGGTTGATCAGATGTACACACATTTCCACACTCAGTAACACCAAGAGTAACTCTGCACTCCTACTTATCAATCGAATACCCATAAGTCTTCTCACCGGACACACCAAGGGGTAAGCCCACCCCACTCCTGCTCAGATCGATTAGACATACCGTGTATCTCTACACTAAATTCACCAAACACTCACCCCACTCTTCGATGATATTTTCGAATATGAACATGCTCAAAACACCAACCGTGGACCTCGAAAATCCCTCCACCCTCTCCTGAGCATCATAAACATGTAGCTGTGCCTGAAAAACTTCAAGGTGCAATACACAACTGAAGATCTGAAAGCTTTGACCGCAACATTTAGATCATCACCTCAAAAGCGCTGGAGCCGACCCGGTTTCTCGTATTATGGGATTTAGATTCTACGTGTGAGATTTTCATATCGGATGTCTAAAACATTGTCTGACATATTAAATTAATTTCCATATCCTGTGCCCTAGTCCAGATCGATGGACTTCACCTCTTTTTCCAAACCCACTTTTCCCCGATTGCGGAAATTACCTTCTAGCAGGAAAAACTAAGAACTTACCGAGAACGTTGGGGTCACGTATAGTCACTTGGGGAGGGGACGATCATCTTGACGTTTGAGCGGATCCTGTGTTGACTTGAGGAATCCAACAACGGAGGGGCTTGCAAACTCCACCGAGATGGTCCTTCAAAGCCAAAAAAATCTGAGGCATGGTACCTGAAAAATAAAATAAAGCAGAACTTAATTTTTGGCATTTTGCATTCATCCCACAACCTTGTTTAGTCTTTTAGTTCTTACTCTTGTGGCTTTACTTTTTGACGTTACCCAAAACGTTACTCGATTTTTACATTTTTTCTTCTAAGAAACAACTGATTTTGCGATATGTGTGACGGCGGCCATTTTGTGCGTCGTTTCCCCACCATTTTGTTAGATGATTTCTTGTTTAGGTGCCGCTACATTATTATAGGTTCAGGGTCACCTCTGCCATACAGGCGAAATAGACGGTCCTGAACCTACAATTTTCAGTAGAATCACGTTCTGATCATTACTTGTCTTGACTTACAAACATTTGGACCCAACAGTAGGACCCCGGTACTCATTAGATTATAAATAGATCTCTCTCCGATCGAAACACTAAGGAGACTTGTACCTCCCCACTTTTATGTGTCACTGCACTAGAAATGCACCACACAACACCTGCTCATCGATCGACTATACGTAGATTGGCACACTCGAAACCCCAGGGGGAACCCCCCCACCTGTTCTTTATTCATATCTGTGTATCTCCATGCTTAAAACCCCAGGGGGAACCCCCTCAACCTCTTCTTCATTCATATCTGTGTATCTCCATGCTTAAAACCCCAGGGGGAACCCCCCAGCCTCTTCTTCATATCTGTGTATCTCCATGCTTAAAACCACAAGGGGAACCCCCCCCCACACATTATTTATTCATATCTCGCTAACATTGTAGTTTCTCATTCTCGAAAGCTCAAGTAGGACTCCCTTGCCCTACAGCATAAATGTAACTTAAGAAAAGCCAGCGCTCTGAACCTGCCATCCAAGGATAAACCAAAGCGAACTGAATGAGCCGCCTCGTTTGTGGCAGGTCCGCACCATTTGGAATGAGCTGTGGCTTTACATCCCATAACGTGCGCAAGAACAATGCACCCGCTGTCACACGTCTTTACAGGAGTGACGAGGGAAGTCATCTTCATCAGCCCGGGGGTGGGGTGTCCACTTGTCAGTAGTTCACCGGAAACCGGATATACAGGACACAGCAGGAGACTGTGGATGGCAAGGGGTTTGGAGAGGGAACTGTCAAGTTTAAGCACTGCCCCCCTGATTGGTCAGCAGGTGCGAAACACACACAGTTGTGCCACTTACCACCACTCAGACACACTCTTTAGGTCCATCTCGACGGCCAATGCTCGAGGTCTCTGGGCTCCCTCTGCCTCTTCCATTCGTTTATTTTAAGGTAGGAGCCTTTGTTTCGGTTTGAACTGCTTCAACACGGACTGAAAGGATTTTTGTTTTTATTTTTCAGGAAAACTGTTGCTTCTAGATTTCCAACTTTATATAAGAACAGATAAAAGTATATGCTTTTTTTATTATTTCAAATTCTTATTTATTGTCTTAATCTAGAGGGTATGGATTGTAGCCCCCACGGCGGGGTGGATGAAAAAGGGTCTGGCCGAATAAAGTGGTGGAATACCTGTCACTGTTTCTCTTGTTTCATTGTGAATAAAAACAAAACTGTTTTCGCTAAAGCGCGACGGACCCTCTCTTTATTCTGCACTTGGTTTTCACCCCCCCCCCCCCACCTCCTTTCAGAATAAAGCACGCTTCACTCATGTTGCCATCATGAACACGGAGTCCACAAGTAAAAACTCACGTAAGACTCCCTAAGTCATAAGAAACATCATAACAAAGGAGAAGAGTAGCGGCAGATATTTAAAATATTTAATTGGGGGCTTCAGTTTCAAAGCTTCAAGTCTACATGTCCTCAGTTGTTGTAGACATTTGTCACTTGTCAGTTGTAGTAGACATTTGTCACTTGTCACCCCCCTGATGGAGCTCAGCAGAGAGCTAGTAAAGGATCAAATGTCAAAAATAACCTCATATTCATAACTGGTGACCTTGAAATTGTCTAAAACGATACCTCACATGCCTAGGTTTGAATGTTCTGGGAGAGGCTCTTGGTGGGCCAGGACCACCGGTGGTAAAGAATCAAATATCAAACACATGATCACATTCGTGATCAGCGACCTCAAGACAGCATACAACGACACTCTGCATGCCCACATACAGGATGTTTTGTGAAAAGGGGTATCTTTGACCCCTCATATCCCCATTAGGGGGTCCGATGACATGGTACGAACAACTTCAAGTCCTGCTGATCATTTTTGTTGAAGACACCTACTGGTTTACTCTTTATCATAAGAGAGTGTCACTGCCTGCACAGAAAATGGTCCAGAACCGGCCTAAAAGTGAAAAAGGTTTTTGGGTCTAGAGAACAAGACATGGGGGCAAACCCCAAACAGTGTAACCCCTTGCAGAACTTGACATCAGGAGGACTCAGACATGTGGGGGTTCTCCTCGTACAGGTGAGTCAGGAGGTGAAGGGAAAGAACAAATGAAAAAAAAAGTCATTTCGGAATGTCCAGAAGGAATTCTTATGAATAGAACAGCAAGCCACGCCCACACCTGCAACACAACCCCGCCCTCTGTGGGTGGAAAGAAGTCTACCTGCATTGGAGCCATGCCTCTTGGCACCGCCCCCTTCCATATATGGAATTGGGCATTCTGAGGGATGCATTTTAACAGGTAGTTTAAACCAAGTGATGGATCAATCCAACATGACGTCACTGTCACTAGAAGATAGATACAGTGCATCCGGAAAGTACTCACAGCGCTTCATCACTTTGTCCACATTTTGTTATGTTACAGCCTTATTCCAAAATGGATTAAATTCATTTTTTTCCTCAGAATTCTACACACAGCACCCCATAATGGCAACGTGAAAAAAGTTTACTTGAGATTTTTGCAAATTTATTAAAAATAACAAAACTGAGAAATCCCATGTCCATAAGTATTCACAGCCTTTGCTCAATACTTTGTCGATGCCCCTTTGGTAGCAATTCCAGCCTCAAGTCTTGTTGAATATGATGCCACAAGCTTGGCACACCTATCCTTGGCCAGTTTCGCCCATTCCTCTTTGCAGCACCTCTCAAGCTCCATCAGGTTAGATGCACAGCCATTTTAAGATCTCTCCAGAGATGTTCAATCGGATTCAAGTCTGGGCTCTGGCTGGGCCACTCAAGGACATTCACAGAGCTGTCCTGAAGCCACTCCTTTGATATCTTGGCTGTGTGCTTAGGGTCGTTGTCCTGCTAAAAGATGAACTGTCGCCCCAGTCTGAGGTCAAGAGCGCTCTGGAGCAGGTTTTCATCCAGGATGTCTCTGTACATTGCTGCAGTCATCTTTCCCTTTATCCTGACTAGTCTCCCAGTTCCCCACAGCATGAGGCTGCCACCACCATGCTTCACTGTAGTGATGGTATTGGCCTGGTGATGAGCGGTGCCTGATTTCCTCCAAATGTGACGCCTGGCATTCACACCAAAGAGTTCAATCTTTGTCTCATCAGACCAGAGAATTTTCTTTCTCATGGTCTGAGAGTCCTTCAGGTGCCTTTTGGCAAACTCCAGGCGGGCTGCCATGTGCCTTTTATTAAGGAGTGGCTTCCGTCTGGCCACTCTACCATACAGGCCTGATTGGTGGATTGCTGCAGGGATGGTTGTCCTTCTGGAAGGTTCTCCTCTCTCCACAGAGGACCTCTGGAGCTCTGACAGAGTGACCATCGGGTTCTTGGTCACCTCCCTGACTAAGGCCCTTCTCCTCCGATCACTCAGTTTAGATGGCCGGCCAGCTCTAGGAAGAGTCCTGGTGGTTTCGAACTTCTTCCACTTACAGATGATGGAGGCCACTGTGCTCATTGGGACCTTCAAAGCAGCAGAAATTTTTCTGTAACCTTCCCCAGATTTGTGCCTCGAGACAATCCTGTCTCGGAGGTCTACAGACAATTCCTTTGACTTCATGCTTGGTTTGTGCTCTGACATGAACTGTCAACTGTGGGACCTTCTATAGACAGGTGTGTGCCTTTCCAAATCATGTCCAGTCAACTGAATTTACCACAGGTGGACTCCAATGAAGCTGCAGAAACATCTCAAAGATGATCAGGGGAAACAGGATGCACCTGAGCTCAATTTGGAGCTTCATGGCAAAGGCTGTGAATACTTATGTACATGTGCTTTCTCAGTTTTTTTATTTTTAATAAATTTGCAAAAATCTCAAGTAAACTTTTTTCACGTTGTCATTATGGGGTGTTGTGTGTTGAATTCTGAGGAAAAAAATGAATTGAATCCATTTTGGAATAAGGCTGGAACATAACAAAATGTGGAAAAAGTGATGAAGCGCTGGGAATACTTTCTGGATGCACTGTAGATAGAGATAGATAGATAGATAGATAGATAGATAGATAGATAGATAGATAGATAGATATTAATATTAGTATAGTAGGCAGGACAACACATAGATAGATATATTAATATCTGTGTTATCCTGCCTACTATACTAATATTAATATCTATCTTAGTATAGTAGGCAGGATAACACATAGATGACAAGTCCTTCAGGAATCAAGGGCCAAAATTGAATCCCTTAGGTGTCAGACCTCAGGTTTAGTGTGTAGAAGTGCACTTTGTAAGAGGCAGATGCACCTCTTTGATCGAATGCTGTTGTATCGCCATGCTGGTAGTCTTATGGGGGCCTACCTAGAGTACCAGAACGTTTTCTTAAGTGTACCATTGCCAGTATACACTGGCAGTTTCATGGAGGACCCCCACTACTCTTTGACCTGTTCAACTGTAAAACAGGTTTGCAGGTCCCAAAATTTCTATGAAAGTGAGAGGAGCAAAAAGCCCAAGATGGGCAAGACTGGGGGGGGGCTCTGTTACAGATGAGACAAACAAATCTCAAGGCGAGGCCTCAGGAGGAGGTGCTGCCTCTCAGACGTCTACACGTTGTGGGCTTCACCCAAACGCCAGTCCGTGGCTTTAACTTGGCCAAGCGTCAGCAGGAGATTAGAAAACGACAAACATCAGAACATCAAGTCAAACAGATAAGACCACTGACTGCACTCCTTCAAACGTCCCCTTATAGGACTAAGTGTGGCCCAATCTAAAGGCCTGCTTTTGTCCGATGTGTGGCTGTGTTAAAGATGGAAGCCCCCCAGCAGGAATAAGAGTTTGTGGACTGTGCAGTCCCAGGGGGCTTCGTTCCCTAATAATCCGCTTTGGAGTTTGTCTTTTCTCCAACCACATTTGCACATGAAGGCATCGGGCCACGAGGGACGCGGACACGCATTCGGCCATTCTTTCCACTTTATTGGGTTCTTAAGAGACTCTGAGTTAGTGAATAATTACAACAGTGGGGTTGCTTCCAATCATCTCCCGGAGCAAGTGGATTTAACACCACAAATTTACTGGGACCTCGGGAGGGGGGCCCACCGTCTTTTGTGGCGAGTTGTTTTTGTGACGGACGCCTGGTAGGGCTGCCCACCTCTGCACAGCCCTCTAAATGGCCTACACGTCTGCCACTCACGTGTGTGTGGAGTATGAGGGCCGAGGTCTCTGGCTGTGCCCGTTTATATCGCAGTTGTAAAGTTCAGAAGGCTCGCCAGCTTTATACCCTCGCATGGCTGGAATCCTAAAATGGTCTGCTGGGCACTGGACAAGATAAATCAATGAAAGGGGTCTAAGAAAGTTCAAGGACAGGCATGGAAGGATCCTTAAAAGGGGACCCTGGAGTGTCAGTGGTCCCAAGGTTAAATGCACAATTAAATGTGATTTAACGTATGCCCAGTCTTAGGGTGGCACGGTGGTGTAGTGGTCAGCACCACAGCCTACATCACATTTCGCTCCAGCAGAGAGGCCAGTTGCTTCGCTAGGGACACTTCAAAGACCACTGCACAGGGCCATCTTAACAGGATTATAGGGCTCCGGGCAAAGCGGTGCACTGGGACCCCTACCTACCTCGGCAAGTCACAACATACATAGATTAGTGTGGGACCCCCGGTCAACTGCCCACCGTGCCCATGCGTTAAGACGGCCCTGCCACTGCAGCATCCGAATCCCCTCAAAACGAGTTCAACTTCTCCTCCCCCATTGACTTCATTGCATTTTGTCGAGTGCGCCCAAATTCTCAAACCTGTCTGCATTTTCAGCAGAGTGAATTCAGTGGGGGGCGGCACGGTGGCACAGTGGGTAGCGCTGCTGTCTTGCAGTTAGGAGACCTGGGTTCACTTTCCGGGTCCTCCCTGCGTGGAGTTTGCATGTTCTCCCCGTGTCTGTGTGGGTTTCCTCCCACAGTCCAAAGACATGCAGGTTAGGTGCACTGGTGATTCTAAATTGTCCCCAGTGTGTGCTTGGTGTGTTTGTGTGCCCTGCAGTGGGCTGGCGCCCTGCCCGGGGTTTGTTTCCTGCCTTGTGCCCAATGTTGGCTGGGATTGGCTCCAGCAGACCCCCATGACCCTGTAGTTACGATATGCCGGGTTATATAATGAATGGATGGATGAAGTAGGGGGGGTTCGCATCTGAAAAGTCAGATGGAAATGTGGGTGGTGCCCTTGAGGGCCAAGGATTCACCAATCAAAACAGAGCACTCGCTACAGCCCGCCCTCTCAGCTTTGATGAGTGAAAGTGACAGTTGTACATTCGAGGCGTTTTTTAGGTTGCGCGCCTCCTCAGTGGTACAAATAAACGACTAAATAAACTCAAACCAACAAGCTGCAAAAACATTTCGATTCACATTTAATTATTTATACTCACATTCACGTTATTATTACTTATTACATTTCACAGTACTTTTATTCAATTGCGTATTTTTATTATTTTAATTTTGGCCGAAATATTCCTCACAGTTGCGTGCAAAGTCACATGAATATATAACTGAATAAAACAAAGAAATACGCAACAAAAACAAATTTCATGATTAATGCTCATATATCACATGATATATATTTTATACATGATATATTTATATATTTTGCGCATTTTTCTTCATTTGGGCCCCCTGAAGTGGCGTCCCGTCCAGCTCTGCATCCTGCCTGCACAGGCCACACCTCCGAATGGACGCTTGAAAAAGCGGGAACGTCACACCGGCACTCCGCGCCCACCGCCTCTAAAAAATGTAAATATCGCGAATGTCTACGCATAAATAAACGCGCATTGAGAAGATCTCGCCGTCGCCCTGACAATCTGCATCCCCCGCACCGGCTCACGCACACGCGCACCCCTCCCACTAATCCAGGTGGTCTTGTTGCGAGAGGAGGCTGCAGCAATTTTCCTCTTGACTAGTTTTAATGTAAAAGTAATGAAAACGCGCGCCGAGCCCCGCGCAGCTGCCTCCCTGGGGGCTCCCTGCAGACTCGCGCTTTGTGCTTTTGTAATTCCACCCAGACAGACGTGGTTAGCATGGATGCCTCCGGATTGCCGGGTCCGCGGCGCGCAGCCTCTTCAATCCCTCTTCGGAATTCTGGAGGTGGCCTTGGCCGCCGGTGAGCTCTCGGAGCTCGCAGGTTTAACTCGGCCTTTCCGTACTCTGACCTCGGGTGGGGAAAAAAATAAAGAAAAAGAGCCGCTGGTGTTCACTCGCACGTAATATAGCGCCCCGAAGAGCAGAGACCGAGAAAGGACTCGACTTCCAGCTAGGATTGATTAGTTAGTAACCGCTGGTTATCATTCATTTAACCGGAGATCCGGCGCATCCTGCCAACGCAATCCGTCTATCGGTCTTGCCATTAGTTATAGAGCGGAGCAGGAAAACGCGAGCCGGGGGTGGAAACCGCGCGTTAGTGAAGCGAATGACAGAATCGAAACGGATGGTCGACTGTCTGGTATAGACAGATAGGAAAGGCACTATATAACAGACAGATAGGTATGAAAGGCACTATATAATAAATAGATAGATAGACAAGGCACTATATCAGATAGATAGAGATATGAAAGGCACTATATAACAGACAGATAAGGCACTCAATGATAGACAAGGCACTATATCATAGATAGATAGATAGGAGATATGAAAGGCACTATATGATAGATATGAAGGGCACTATATAATAGATAGACAAGGCACTATATGATACAAAGATAGATAGATAGATAGAGATAGATAGATATGAAAGAGACTAGATAGATAATGTAGCTAGATGGATGGATGTGAAAGGCACTATATAATAAAGACAGACAGATAAGGCACTATATAATAGATACATAGGTGTATGTGAAAGGCACTATATGACATGTAGACATACACACACACACCAGAATGTCTAAACAGGAATATTTAAAAAGAACTAAAAACGTATGCAGTGTTAGTCCCTGTAAGGCGCTATACAGGCCGACTGCCATTGGTTTAAAGGACCCCCAGTCTCGTTTCCTGACACACTTGTGCTGAATGCTTTATTAGTTGAAAGTCCTCAGTGTTGGTGTCTCATAGAAAGGACATTTAATTTAATTTAATGGTTTCTTGACAAAAGGGGTCTATCAAAAACAAAAACATTTCTGGGTGACCCCAAACGTCTGACTGCCGCACACCATTGACTGCCTTACCCAGAGTCTCGTCCTGCACTGCCTCTGACGCTGCCAGGACAGGCTGTAACTCCTGGGACCCTAAACTGGATTAGGCAGGTTTGAACACTGGATGGACAGACAGACGGCTCTTAAAATATTCTAACTACACTGTACATGCTGTCTATTTAATATTTCCAATGCATGCATTTAAATGTTCACCACACACAGGTTACACGCGTGATCAGGGGCTAAAATAAGGCCAGGTAAAGAAAGATGGCATCAAGAGGGGCATCTGGTGTTTAACAAAAAAAAAAAACTGGTCCAGTGCCCCCTTTGGGTTGAACCCAGTAAGTGTCTGCTTAAGACAGAGTGAGATGTGCAGTTTATTATTTTCCGTATTAAATGTTTGTATTTAGATGCCCATCCTTGCACTTTATAAACTACACACAAACTCACCTGCCATATTTATACACTCATTCATCTACACTCCTGTACACACACACACACACATATATATATACACATATACACACACACATATATATATCAAAAGCTGTAAGAAAAAGAAGACGCTGCCCCTCCAAGCCTGAAGTGGAGTGTGCAGGTGTGACCCGCGGTGCCCCCCCGAGTCGTGTGCCATATTTGTAACTGTCACAGAAGACACAGAGGTGTTTATTTCACAAATGCATTAACACAATGAGGGCACTTCATATGGCGCCCATGAATTCCATTTCCTAACACAGGTCTATTGTCACTAGCCTCACACACACACCTGACGGAGTCACTTTGGTGCCACCCGCCATGCCCTACCCCCAGAGGCTGCCAACTATCCTGCCGAGTGCCAGGCAGGTCCACTACAGACATCCCAAAATTACCCCCTGAAGATGTCGTCCACATTGAATCAAGCTTGACCAATAAGAGGACAGGCACCCCCTCACATCATGCCACCTGCTGGTGCAGGACGGGGGTCCCAACTGCACTGTTATCCATTCAAGTGCCACAGCAGATCATCACACAACTCAATGAGTGCCCCCAAGAGCCCACCCTAGGTGGCCGAGGTCGTCGTCTGGTGACACTCAGTGCATTTATCCTTTCAACTTAATAAAACACGTTTGGCTGCCAACGTCGTGGTCATCATCAGCGCCTGCCAGGATTCAACTTCTTTGGCTTAATCCCCGGATTTTGACCCCCCGTTTTTGAGAATTTGACTTCAAATTTGCTTTGTGTTTAGAAAACTGCCAGCCTGTGCCGCTCACCTGCCTGTAACCCCTCGACTTTTTAACGGTTGGCAGGGTGGCACCACCTGAGCCGTCCTCATTTTACTTTTTGGCCGCCTTTTCTCTGGGACTCTCCTGGTTTCTCTCAGATTTAAACGGCGGCACAAACCGCCGTTTCACCCCGTTGCCCTAGCCCACGACTTCTCAAGAGCCTCGCTTTGGCCTTTGCATGTTCTCCCCTCCGCTGCATTTGGCACATTACAAGATTGACACGTGGCGTCTTAGCAGACACTTTCATCCAAAGCGACTCACAAAAGAGTCATCAAGAAAAACATCAGTCTTGTTTGGGGACAAGGTGACAAAATGGACCACCGCAAGTGAAGAACTCGGAACCAAAACGCAAGCTCGGTTACAAGACCCCATCGAAGGCATTCACCAAACAAGAGGGTCTTCAAACACTTGTTAACCACATTGAGAAGTTCAAACGGAGGTGGGCAACTCATTGTGCCAGCCAGAAGCTACTCACACCAGAGGTGGCAGTACCAGACCCGTGTGATCACAAGACGTCACCAGGGTCTCTACATACACAAGGACTTGGGCACCTAGCAGGAGTCCGTGTAGTGGGTGGGACACCCTGCTCTCGTCACCCTTGAACCCTTGCAGTGGGATGGAAGTACGGAATTCAAAACAACCCACCAACCTCTGTCACTGATGAAGCATTTCGTAAGACCCCCACACAGGACCAAGCGCCACATCAAGTCCCAAAGTTAATTCTTACTTACATGGCTTCCACTCGAGTGCCTCCAAGATCCTCGGAAGTGGCAACTGGAACCAGAGCTCCAAAATCTGGGGGTCTGTGATCCACACGGAGAAAACGTCACAAATCCCAGGGGACAGGGGAACAAAAAAAAAAGGGTCACGTGGGGGCTGCCAGCACTTGGCTCAATCAATGCGCCCCCAGTTGTCCCAGTTTCACCATTAAGCTCATTAGGCCAAATCCTTGCACTCTCGCTTGCTTGAACTTACAGAAGTGAAAGACTTTTGGGTGCAGGACAAACGGAGACTGGGGGGTCCCGGCTAGTGGGCAGAGCCTCGTTCTGGTCGTTCACCTGCTCGTTAAGATGGCCCCTTAGACGAAGCTCATTAGGGAGGAGCGGCGACACCTGCGGCTGACCAAGAGGGCAAATTGAAGAGAGCACTGCTGCTGCCTCCATTAAGAGACCCTCACGCCTCCAAATCAGTTAATGACCAGCAGCCGCCCTACCCGCTGGGGTCAACTCCAACTTATTTTAATTTAGGGCGAAACCCTCAGACGAGTGGTCTTGACGGCCCCCTTAACAAAATGCTCAACAGGTGTGCCATTCCCCGCATTCACCTATAGAGGGCGCTGTCCTGGTACAACACAAAACACATGATATGCAAGTCACGTCCCACACCAGCATTTGATAAATGGGCACAACAGCTGCCAGCAGGGAGCGCCACCACCGACTGGGCAGACACCACAAAGTCCAGCCTGGTGCCAGCGGGTGAGGCAGGAACCGTTCTCTATTGAGCTCCTGGGCACACAGTCCGTGCCACACACGCATGCACGTTGTCTGCCAGAGTTGATGGTCATTGCTGGACGAGTCGCGCTGACCCGGGCTTCCCATTTTGAAATGTAATGCTGACAGCTGGCAGGGCCTCAAAAGGCGCCATATAATGGAGGAGTCACTGTGGTCCCGTGGATAATGCGGCTTGCTCAGTTGTCCCACTCCCTGTGTGGAAGTTGCTTGTTCTCCCTGTGCGCTGCCTCTTCCCACTTCCCAGCCATACACTGGTGAGGTGGTCTGCCACGTGGGTGCTGGTCCAGTGGGGGGTCTCCACAGGCCTAGTGCTTCCCTTGGAATCCTATATTGACGTTATAAAATCTGTTCATGGATGGATACTGTGTATGAGATGTGGGGGGTACTGCCTGTGGGTTCGGACATTTTGGTGGGATTAGCACTGGCTTACCTGTGGTGCTGGTGGGATTGAAAAAAAAAAATGGATGGATGGACTTCACTTCACACTTACTGCACAAACGGGCACCCGGCAGGGACGGCCAACTGTCTCGACCTGATCATCTAAAGCAGGCTGTGCTGCACCTTCCTCGAAGTGTAAGGTGCTGCGTTAAAGAAGCCCGGGCTCCTCCCCTGGTCCTGGAATGACCCCATGTGTTTTAAGGACCCCCAGGATTTGCACCCTGCTTAGAACAGAATTGGGCATCACCGTTGAGCAGTCAGCCGTACTTGTCACGGTGTGCTTTGCGAAAGGCGCTGTATAAAGAGAGCTCACTTAACAAGCAGTCATGAACGTATCCCTTTAGAGTCAAAGGGAGACTCAATAGCTAAATAAACACAGAACACCCACAAAGGGCCATCAGCCACCCACTTAAAGACACCTGCCTAATACTGTGCCCCCTTGTGCCAACCCGTCGAGGAATGGGCTCTACAAGACCTCTGATGGTGTCCTGTGATGTCTGTCTCTACGACGTTACCAGCAAATCCTTCAAGTCCCGCAAGACCTCTGTGCATCCGACTTGTGTCTCCAGCTGATCCCACAGATGCTCGATTGGGGAGTTTGGATGTCAAGTCCACACCTCGACCTCTTTGTCAGGTTCCTCAAACCCTTGCTGAACACCTTTTGCAGTGTGGCATGGCAGATTATCCAGCTGAAAGAGACCCCTGCCATCAGGGAATACCGTGGTCTGCAGCAATCTTGATGTAAGAGGTACAAGTGAAACAAGCATCCGTATGAATGCCAGGACCCAAGGATTCCCAGCAGGATGCTGCCCAGAGCATCACAGTGCCAGCTTGCCTTCTTCCCACAGTGTATCCTGGCTGCCATCTCCTACCCAGATAAACAACACACACCCAGCCATTCACACAATCTGAAAGACCAGACCACCCTCTTCCATAGCTCCATGGTCCAGTCCTGATGGCACTTTGAGTGATGCACAGGGGTCAGCATGGGCACTCTGACTGGCCTGCAATGCCCCGTTGGTTCTGACAACTTTGCTTTGCTGGCCAGCATGGCGTTTGTCAGCAATTTGTGCTCCAGTAGCCCTTCAGTGGAATTGGAGCAGACGGGCATCAATGAGTCTTGAGCGACCAGGACCCCATCACCACTTCCTCAGGACCATTTTTGGTAGGTAATGACCAACCGCTGCACGAGACCCGCCATTTTGGAGATGCTTTGACCCGTTGTCTCACCATCCCAAACTGGCACTTGATAAAGTCAATCAGATCCTCACGCTTGCCCGGTTCTCCTTCTTCCAACATGCCACCGTTCACTTGTTTCCTAACATATGCCACCAGGTGACTGGTGCCATTGTGAAGAAATCATCAACGGTATTCACGTCACCTGCCAGTCGTTTGAATGCTGTGGCTGATCGGGGTGCAGGGTACCACATATAGTGCCTTTCCAAAGTGAAAAATAACCCAAGGTGGGCTACAGTGCCATTTATTTTTTCTAGTGAGTTGCTGGCATTTTCTAAGCACTGCTGGGATCAGAAATGGCTCAACACCCCCATATATAGCGCCACCCCCAGGTCCATTATTCATCCAGGGTGATCAAATGGTTTGCAATTGGGGGCCAGGCTGGTGAAGAGATTATTGGGGAACAAAGACTGAAAGAGCGGCCTTGTGCTCGAGGGTCCGGTGCCTGTGCCCCTTGGTCACATGGTCTGCATTGACCGTTTCTTTATTCGTGATCTACCACCGTCTGGTAAGTCAGGAGGGGTCACGGCCACTTTTGGGAGCCCGAGCGTCTAATTGCATGTTGATAACGGAGCTGCAAAGTCTGGGTGGTGGGCTTCACCAAGAAAGGCGCTACATAGAATGAAAACTGCTAAATTCGCCCACACTGGTCTTTAATCTTGGGCATCTGCTCAGCGGACATTTTCTTTTGTCACCAGTGCAGTTTAGCGTTTTAGGGAGCCAGAGCTCATATTGGCAGTGGTACCGGGTTCAAGGGCAGTTTAGTGTCGCATGTGTTATTATAGGTTACTGTTAAGTTATATTATTATAGAAGGTTAGGGTTTGTAGAATCCTTATTGTTACGTGTACAGTGAAATACATACTGTAGCTTCATGTGCTTCACCAGCAGCAGTACCGGGTTCAAGAGCAGTTTAGAGTCATGTATGTTATTATAGGTTACTAGAAGGTATTATTAGGGATTACAGGGGCCTTATTGTCACGTGTACGGTGAAATGATTGCTGCATGTGCTTCATCAGTACTGGTAATGGGTTCAAAGCTAGTTTACAGTCATGTACAGCACATCACTTTGTCCACATTTTGTTATGTTACAGCCTTATTCCAAAATGGATTAAATTCATTTTTTTCCTCAGAATTCTACAAACAACACCCCATAATGACAACGTGAAAAAAGTTTACTTGAGGTTTTAAAAAATTTATTAAAAATAAAAAAACTGAGAAATCACATGTACATAAGTATTCACAGCCTTTGCTCAATACTTTGCTGCCACCACCATGCTTCACTGTAGGGATGGTATTGGCCTGGTGATGAGCGGTGCCTGGTTTCCTCCAAACGTGACGCCTGGCATTCACACCAAAGAGTTCAATCTTTGTCTCATCAGACCTTCTCATGGTCTGAGAGTCCTTCAGGTGCCTTTTGGCAAACTCCAGGCGGGCTGCCATGTGCCTTTTACTAAGGAGTGGCTTCCATCTGGCCACTCTACCATACTGGCCTGATTGGTGGATTGCTGCAGAGATGGTTGTCCTTCTGGAAGGTTCTCCTCTCTCCACAGAGGACCTCTGGATCTCTGACAGAGTGACCATCGGGTTCTTGGTCACCTCCCTGACTAAGGCCCTTCTCCCCCGATCGCTCAGTTTAGATGGCTGGCCAGCTCTAGGAAGAGTCCTGGTGGTTTCAAACTTCTTCCACTTACGGATGATGGAGGCCACTGTGTTCATTGGGACCTTCAAAGCAGCAGAAATATTTCTGTAACCTTCCTCAGATCTGTGCCTCGAGACAATCCTGTCTCAGAGGTCTACAGACAATTCCTTTGACTTCATGCTTGGTTTGTGCTCTGACATGAACTGTCAACTGTGGGACCTTCTATAGACAGGTGTGTGCCTTTCCAAATCAGGTCCAGTCAACTGAATTTACCACAGGTGGACTCCAATGAAGCTGCAGAAACATCTCAAAGATGATCAGGGGAAACAGGAGGCACCTGAGCTCAATTTGGAGCTTCATGGCAAAGGCTGTGAATACTTATGGACATGTGCTTTCTCAATTTGTTTATTTTTAATAAATTTGCAAAAATCTCAAGTAAACTTTTTTCACGTTGTCATTATGGGGTGTTGTGTGTAGAATTCTGAGGAAAAAAATGAATTTAATCCATTTTGGAATAAGGCTGT
Organism: Erpetoichthys calabaricus; assembly: GCF_900747795.2. Classification (NCBI taxonomy): domain Eukaryota; kingdom Metazoa; phylum Chordata; class Cladistia; order Polypteriformes; family Polypteridae; genus Erpetoichthys; species Erpetoichthys calabaricus. The sequence continues at coordinate 3,156,371 of NC_041411.2, forward strand.
GACATAACAAAATGTGGACAAAGTGATGACGCGCTGGGAATACTTTCTGGATGAACTGTATCTAACAGATTACTATTAGGTTATGTTATTATAGGTTAATAGGGCTCAGTGTCCTTACTGTCATGTATTCAGAGACACTGTTACTTTCATGTGCTTCATCAACAGTAGTACTGGGTTCAAATCTCACTTAGAGTCATGTACTGTATGCTGTTACAGATTACTGTTAGCTTATCTTTATTCGGGTTTATAGTGCTCTTACTGTCCCAAGTAAAGAGCAGTTGTTACTTTCATGTGCTTCATCGGCAGCAGTACTGGGTTCAAAGCCAGTTTAGAGTCATACATGTTATTAGGGGCTACTTTTAGGTTATGTTATTATAGATTGCTAGTGTTTATAGAATCCTTATTATGACACATACAGCGAAATACATGCTGTACTTTCATGTGCTTCATTAGCCAAGACCAGTTTAGAGTCACGCATGTTATTACAGATTACTATTAAGTTGTTATTATAGATTTTAGGGTTTGTAGACAGGGCCGGATTTTCCTATAGGCTAACTAGGCTTCAGCCTAGGGCCTCAAGATCAAGAGGGGCCTACATTCAAATTGTTAGCAAAATTAAAATTACACTATTCTAAAAACAGTGAACACTAAAACACTGAACCGAAAATAAGGAGAAATTCTACGCATATGACTAATAAACAAACATAAAAATGTATTGGTTAAGATCAGCGCGTATTACGTATTTTATTATCTCTCATGTAATTTACAAACTTAAAAATGGAAGGTGAAAGGGCCTCATAAGTGGAATAGCCTAGGGCCTCTCTTCATATAAATCCGGCCCTGTTTGTAGTGCTCATACTGTCACATGTAAAGTGCAGTTCTTCATTTTCATGTGCTTCATCGGCTGCAGTACTGGGTTCAAAGCCAGTTTAGAGTCACGTATTTGACTACAGATTACTATTAAGTTGTTATATTATTATAGATTTGAAGGTTTATAGCGCCGTTACTGTCACATAAACAGAGCAGTTCTGACTTTCATGTGCTTCATCGGCGGCCACGTTGGGGTTCAGGGTCGGTTAACAGTCGGTGCGCACGAACCAGGATCTAAACAGAGAGGGAGACTGAAACTTCACCCGCTCGCTTACCGAATCCCTGACCTGAACGGGGGTCCCAGGAGCTCCGACACTGATGACCTAACGCTTGTGCCCCTCGTCGCGTCACCATGAGCGCAGAACTGATTCATTTTGCAGACGTGAAGGGCCCCCGTCCCCACAAAGCCTTTCCCCAGATCGTTGCCCCTCTTAAAAAGTCGAGCGCACCTGCCCAGGTTTGCGGCCTTATTTATCATCCCCTCCGCCGGCGGACTTGGGGCGCGATAAGCGATCCTTCATCCGCAGCGCGGCGGTCACTTGAACTCGCCGGCTTACCCACTTGTGCCATCGCTAACGCAGCGTGATTGATGAAGAGGCTGCCGTCACATGGCGGCTCTCGGCAGGCAAGGCAGGCAATTAGCAAGAGGAGGGGACGAGCCGGCGCTGGCCTCGCAAGAGTTAAGCCCGGGGGTTGACTCGAACAGTCATCCTAGGCAGAGAATGTGGAGGAGTCGGTATTATGGACTTGCTGTAATTAATGATCTGACCTTTTTTCTCTCTCCCTGTTTGGAGTATAATAGGATTTCCCAGCCCGCGGCGGAGGCCATAAGCACCTCTGTGGCGGTGCAGATAGGGCTGCCGGGAGAGTCGTGGCGCTCGTTGATTTATAGGGGCCTGCATTGTGCCACTTGCTCCCTGGAGATGAGGGCCAGGGAAATTCATTAGAAGAACAGAAATCACTGTAATGGGCTTTTAGAGAGAAAATAAAAAGGGGAATTTAGATAATGGAAAGCCGCTGGGGTCTCGCAGGAGTCTGGGGGGCAATCCCGGCTCCGCACTGTCAATACCAATGCCGAAAGCGGCAAAGCGATTCAGCTGGCGCTCGATCTCGACTGTCGGATGCTTTGTCGGGGTCGGCCGTGCCAAAGGCTTTCGGCGGATGGCGGACGTGAGGAGGGACGAGGGGGACCACCGGCCAGCCAGAAGTGATGACTGCGCCAGGAAGAAGTCACTGAAGAAAGAGAATGTCGACTTGTAGGTCGCCATGAAATAAAATGCCAACAGAGTGCGATATCCGAGCATGAAGAAACCCACCCTGAGGAGGTTAAGACCCCCACGTCAACTTCCACCATGTAGATCTGTCCGAGCTGAGGTTAACTTGAAGGGACTGGGGAAGGTGACACAGGAAGGAGGTCAATGAAGAACAGTGAATTCTAATGTGTCGATCTACGTGTGTCACCAGGAAGTGTGACGGGTGGCCCTTTCCATTAATTTTTAGCATAGATACATCACCTCTTGGGCATGAATGAACTTACCTTGGTGAGACGACACGAGGAGGAGGTCATTGAAGAAAGTGAATTCCAGAATGCCGGGCTACAGTATGTCACCATAAAGCAGAGTGCTAGTAGAGCATGATGGTGCCCACGACCCCTTAGAGACACATTTTAGCCAATGTTGACCTGAAGAAGCCCACGCTGGGGAGACTTCACAGGAGGGGAGGTCAATGAAGTACAATGAATTCCAATGAATGTCACCATGAAGCAGTGTGCCAGCGCCTGAGGATGCCAGTGGCCCCTTTAGCATAGATAAATCTCATCTGAGGGGGTCATGAATGAACTTACCTTGGTGAGACGACACAAGAAGGAGGTCATTGAAGAAAGTGAATCCCAGAAAGTCACCATGAAGTAGTGTGCGGGTAGCTGCTGGTGACCTATTAGTCAAAGTTCAGTACGGATATCTGAGCCAAGGCTGGCATGAAGGAACCCACCTTAGGGAGACATCAGAAGGACCTCAATGAAGGCGGCAAATTCTAGAATGGCTAACTATGTCACCATGAAGCAGCGTGCTAGTAGCTAATGACGGTGCTGGTAACCCCTTGATCGACTCTGAGTAGAGATGTATATCTGAGCCGAGGTTGGCATGACCTCTCTGGTGAGACCAAGTAGAAGAGGGCAGTGAAGAAAGGGAATTCCAGAATACCCAGCTGTACATCTCTATGAAGCAGTGGGCCCAAGAAGTGTAATGGTGGCAGCTTTGAGTAGAGTTCTATCTATCTGAGAGGAGGTTGGCATGAAGGGATCTCAACAGGGGACACTGGACAAAAAGAAAGTCACTCTAGAGAGGGTGAATTCCAGAATGCCAACTTTAGGGTCACCATGAAATAACACGCCAATAGGGTATGATATCTGAGCTATGAAGGAACCCACCCTGGGGAGACGATGTAGAAGTTGTCAGTAAAGAAAGGGAATTCAAGAACACCCAGTGTGGTGAAGAAGTGGGCCCAGTGCCAACTTTCAGTAGGAGTTTTATCTATCTGAGCTGAGGTTGGCATGAAGGAACCCTCTACTGTACATAAGATGGAGGTAAACGAGAAAAGGAATACCAGAGGAGACTACACAAGAAGGTCAATGAAGAAAGGGAACTCTAGAATGCTCAACTCTTATGACTCCATGTAATTACATGCCAACAGACCCCAACGGTGCCAGGCGGCCCTCTCCTCAGTCAATGCTCAGTACACACACACCACACCTGAGGTATAACTTGAAAGAACTCACCCTGGTCAGACAACCTAAGAAGGACGCCAATGAAGAATGACAATTCGAGAACGCCTGACTCCGTCACCCTAGAGTGTGGTGGTACCAGGGACCCCCTTGGTCAACTTCTAGCACTGATGTATCTGATTACAGGTTGTCACGAATAAACCCACCAGCTTCGTAAGACTACACAAGCCCCCTGAAGAAAGCTACACACCAACCGAGTCTCATGGTGACTGTCCCCTTTGTCAGCCTTCAGCACAGAGACACCTGACCCCAAGTCCACATGAAAAGGCCCACCTTGGTGTGATGACATCAGATGGCGGTCATTGGAGAACGGCTCACTAGATGTCACCCCTTAAGTGTCATGTGAGGCTGCTATGAACCTTCACCCCCCCCCCCCCCATCAACAAGTCATCCTTTCGTATACAAATATCTCAAATTTGAAGACCCCAGCTGTGACACCACCAGACAGAAGTCATTGAAGAAGCCAAATTTGATAAAGTAGTTCAGCAAATAGAGCAGGATGGTACCAATGGCCCCAAAATGAATTCCAGAATCCCCCAGTGCACATCACCCTGAGGGGCAGCTAGGGACTCCCACCAAGTCAACTTCTAGTGCAGAGATATCTGGCCAGGGATGAAGTCATTAAAGAGGGTGAATGGCAGAACGCCTGCTTTAGGTCACCCTGAAGTAGAGTGGTGATGCCAGGGACTCCCACGTCAAACGGTTGTTTAGAGAAGTCTGCACAGAGGTTGACATGAAGACAAAGGTCAAGACGAGACCAAATGGAAACGAGACCCTCAGCTAAATACCCTTCAGCCGGAGGTGAGAGTGAAGAAACGATGGACACGGTGCCCCTTTAGTCAACATTCACTCGGAAGGTTTCTTTTCATTGTAACTCAGCATGAAGGAATCCACCATGTCAGTCAGATCCCACCCAAAGAACAAATTTCATGCAGAAGATGTCAAACTGAGGGGAGGCATTGGGACCACATGAGGTTACTCTACATAAAGTGCCTCCTTTGAGGCCAACATGGAGGAAGCTCTTAAGCTGGGACCACACCGAATGGAGACCTTGGACTGCGTTTGATTTTAGCAGATGGGTAACGAAAGATCAGGATGAAAGAAGGCGTCCACCGTTCAGCTAGCAATTCTTCAGTCATACAGTAGAACACCAAAAGGGGATGTCCCCCCTGATCAGCTGACACCAAAGACAACCCAGCTGAAGGAATTTCAGTTCAGGAGGTAACATCATGATGGAACCAATGTATCATCAGGAGAATTTGGAACCTGGGGGTCTCCTTGAGTAAATTTCAGTACACACAACTCCTTGAGGAGGAGGCCATCATTATGGTGCCACATGCCACTTGACTCGCTTTCATTCAAACGATGGCTGGACTGAAGGTCTGCATAATAAAACCTGCCACCCAAAGATACCACGCAAATGAAATCGGTGAAGAGTTTCCAGTTCAGAGCCCCCTGCCTGAACATCAGCAATCTGAACTTCATTCTGATGTGAAATTTGGACTGTGCTGCAATAAGCCATCGATCAGTCAGTCCATGACAGTCACACCTTCTTCACATTTGTGTCCAGAACAGACCAGCCAGCGGAATTTGGGCATCACATCCTCATTGTGTGAGGGGGCAGGACAGGACACCACAGCACCAGTGACTTATTGGTCAAATGGTTTTGCTGTGTTGTAACCTGTATGGGCACCAGTTCCTTTTTCGTACTTGACTGCACTTTATTTTTTCACAGAGATACCTAGATGTGAAAGGCACTATATAATAGACAGACAAAACACTATATAATAGACAGAGAGATAGACAGATAGATATGAAAAGCACTATATAATAGATAGATAGATGTAAAAGGCACTATATAATAAATAGATAGCGTAATTGGCAGGATTAGATAGATTGATGTAAAAGGCACTATATAATAAATAGATAGCGTAATTGGCAGGATTAGATAGATTGATGTAAAAGGCACTATATAATAAATAGATAGCATAGTTGGCAGGATTAGGTAGATAGATAGATAGATAGATAGATAGATAGATAGAGATAGATAGATAGATAGATAGATAGATAGATAGATAGATAGATAGATAGATAGATAGATAGATAGATAGATAGATAGATAGATAGATAGGAAAAGCACTATATAATAGACAGAGAGACAGATAGATATGAAAAGCACTAGATAGATATGAAAGGCACTATATAATATACAGCATAGCTGGCAGGATTAGAGATAGGCACTATATAATAAATACAGATAGATAGCGTAGTTGGCAGGATTAAATAGACAGATAGTGTAGTTGGCAGGATTAGATAGATGGATAGATAGGAAAAGCACTATATAATAGACAGAGATAGACAGATAGATATGAAAAGCACTAGATAGATATGAAAGGCACTATATAATAGACAGATAGATAGCGTAGTTGGCAGGATTAAAGAGAGATATGAAAGGCACTATATGATAGATAGATAGATAGATAGATAGATAGATAGATAGATAGATAGATAGTGTAGTTGGCAGGATTAGATAGATAGACAGATAGCGTAGTTGGCAGGATTAGAGAGAGATATGAAAGGCACTATATAATAGATAGAGAGATAGCGTAGTTGGCAGGATTAGTTAGATAGACAGACTTCTGACAAATGACAACTTCATTTAGTTTTTGTTTCCATTGTATTTTGCAGCACATGGACATCAGATGGGGCTGCCTATGGGACCCCCAAACTTTTTTATGTCCCATTCTGCTGCTTTGTTTACATTATAGAGATGGGGCAAAAAGGACTGGCACTGACATGAATGTGCTGGTGATGAGATGTCCTTCATCCACATATCTGATTAACCAAGACTCTGCCCTGGACAAGCTGGTTAAGAAGATAGATGGATGGATGGATGGACGGACGTGTATCTGCTAGGTTATGACAAACGTATTTTTCAGGTAAGGAAGACAGGACATTCAAGCTCAGGTAGTCTCATGGCACCAGAAAGTAACATCATGCTGCATGTTGAGAAGCATACAAGAGTAAGAATTTCACTGGAATTTGCACTCAGGACAAGATGATAGATACAACATGCCTCTCATATAGCTCCTTTCACACCTGTGTCTGCACTACTGAGCACTTCTCATGCCATGAGAGAGTTCAATTGGCATGTTGATTGGCACTTGCATTGTATTGAGACAAGAAGGACCTGTAGCAGATATTAGAGACGCCGTATAACAGAAAGACCAATCTGAAGCAAGAGATAAGCAGATATGAAACTAGGGGATGAAAGGCGCTCTATAATAGATGGGAAGGACAGCATAAAACAGAGCTAAAAAAGCACAAGACAATTTCCCCTCAGTGATTAATACAGTGTATCAAATACAAAAAAATAATAATAAGTGATATGCAGATATGAAAGGAGCAGTGGAATAGACAGGCAGGTAAGTCGCTATATCAAGGATAGATGTGGAAGTTACTAAGCTCCACATCAACAGATAACTGACTGACACTTTATGAGATACACGTGAAAGCGGCTATGAAAGGCGCTATATAATACATAGCCCAGACACTTTATAACTGTGGATCTCGCCGACCACTGTAAAGCAATACATTTCTTGCCTTGTCTTCCGAACAGCTGGGATTCGGCCAGAGCAGAACGGGGCAGTGAAACACGCGGGTGGGTCGCACACAGCGCCCCCCGCAGTACGCAGCTGACACGCTTTGTGTCGGAGGGTCTCGCTGCGCGCCACTCAACGGGAGACGACGCTTCTTTGTCTGCCCACAATGCCGCTCTGTGGGCCTGCGTGTCCCAACAAAAGGGGGCTGGGGCGAGGGGTACGGCGGGCAGCCCCGCAGATGAATGGATGAGTGGGTGTCGGCCTTCTTTGAGCACCTGTGCCAGCGCTGCTTTTTCTCACTGGTAACAATGGCCGGGGGCGACGGCTGTAGGTAAAGCACAATGAGGCAGCCGTGGCGAAGGGGAACGGCGCAGCTGAGTTTCTCTGAGGGTCCTGGAGCGCGCGCACGCGTGTACATTTGAGGGGGGTGTTGGGGGCTTCAATGAGTGGCTTTCTGGTTGTTAGCCACCCAAAGGGATATTTAAATACCTAATAAGGAATCTAACTTCATTTTGTCTACAGAATAACTGGTGCAGTTTTCCGAAAATACAACAGGTGGCGCAGGTGAGCAAGGAACAAAACAATGTATTGTTCGAGAGGTGGTGTGATGAAGTCTGAGGGTCTTTAATGGGGTACAAGCAGTAGAGCGCAGTGACCTGAATTAACACTAACCCTACTGGTGGTGCAAGGGCTCATCTTTGGTGGTAGCTGGAGACAATCCGAGCAGTCATAAGACAGGAATAATCACAGGGTGAACACACACACACACACACACACGACTAACCTGCATGTCTCTGGAAAACATGCAAACTCCACACACGGAGCACCCGTGGCACCAACCGGGTCTCCTCAATGAGCTTTTGTCTTTACCATAACGCAGCTGTTTGCAGGGGCTTTGGAACAAACTGAACAATACAATGCAGGCGCTATATGGATCAATAGACCGAGGACAATGAGGTCAAGTCAAAGTTAACCCTCCATTCCAATCCAGAGTGTTGTATGAACACGCGAATGGTGACCTAAGTGACATATCATGTAAATCCCCTTGTGGACCAGGAGAGGGCAGCACTGCACCACAACCCTCTCCAGTAAAGCACTCCTCTCCTCTAAAACACGCGAAAAAATAATAATAATAAAAGACAAGTTACTCTTAATGTGCACAAACGGTATTTTGAGGAGGATGTAAAGTTTTTATTTCAAATTGCACAGGTAGGCTGGATCCACAATAGTTACAAAAAAAAAATCCCATTTATTGTCCAATAAATGAACTCTTCAAGGTAATTAAAGGGAGAAGAATTGGAGCCGACAGAAACGAGCAAGTTTACAAAATGATTAGAGGCGCAGATTAGACTTCGCCACATTCCCAGACAAAGCTTTTCAACAGGCGTTTCAATCCGATTTTATGAACAGACAGCTCGGGCAACGCACTTTTCTTTATTTAAGGTTACCGTTGGCTGCTTAGCTAATCCTTTATTTATGGTGAAGGTAATAAATCGCACCACGGGCGCACACATATGAACGGCTTGAGGGGCTCCGTGTCTAACCCGAAAACAGCAGATTCCCGTTAGACCTGTCAGGCTGCATGTCTTCTCAGAGCCGTTGACAAAAAATACAAAATTGGTAGCTTCTCCTGTAAGACCCCCTTAGTCCGTTACATAATGAATGAATTATTAGTGGGGTTCATTTCAGAAGCCGTTACGGAAAACTGTGCAGCAAGGACCTCAGGTTGGCAAACAAGTGGGTCAAGACAGTCGGAGAACGGCAGTGCAGTGTAGCCAAGGACCGCCAGGTGGCAGCATTGCACGCGGATCGCGATCAAAGTCCGGCTGTGCTACAAAAAAAAAAATTCCCAATCACACATCAGCTGACAGGCGTCTTGTCTGCATTTATTATATTGGAGGTGTGCTGCCACTCTGGACTGTGAACACCACGCGGGTGCAAACACACGGAGTGAAAAAGGAACTCTGTCACGCACAAAACCCGTGAGATCGTGCCACCTGATTGACCGGTTACTTTTAATCACATTTAAATAATAATAATAATAGGACTGAACAGCTGTCCAACTGCAGCATTACTGGTCACCCCATAGTGATCTCCCAATTCCGACGCCCTCTGCTTTGGTTAGTTTGGTGGACGACCTTAAATAAGCAGCGGTGCAGCTCACAAGTGATAGCATTTTGTCCTTCCATTAAATGCATTAGCAAAAATATCTTAGGTTTACACAATGCTGATTTCAATATTTTCACCAGCACCCGTCGCAAAAGGCGCTATATCGAACACACCAAGATAAGTTACATACGATTCTTAATATCACGCCGTAGACGTTTTCATTTTAAAGCGCGCTCGCATTATAGTACATTCTTACATGAAGTGCAAGGGTGCCGCCTAGCGTATTTGCAAGTAATAGCATGCTGCCGTAATTGGAGTCGCGCTAACCTTTATTAATCAGGTATTTAATTTGAGGTTTATTTTACAGACACACTCGAATACATTAATGACCAAATGATCTTCGGATTTCTTGTAATATAGCGCCTTTACTTGTACAGTGCCAAGTGGAGACGGGACTTCACAAAGCCGTGTCGTACAATAATAATAATACATTATATTTATATAGCGCCTTTCCCATTCTCATCGGAGTCAAATGTCACTCTAATTTCCCAGGTTCTCGTGGCACATAATTTATTGAATCCTCATCCAAGTAACTGAATCCCGAGGGTGTCCATTCACACACCTGAGCACTCGTCGCTCAGCCGAAGGTCCATCTTTACAGTAGCGGGAGCAAAAACGGAGCACACAAATGAATCAGCGGGACTTGAAAAGGCGATTTCTTTCAGAGTAAAACAGCCTTTGAACCTGGACTAGAGTCGAAGGTTTGGTATGTGGTGCCCTCTTAGTGGCCACACGATGAAAATAGTCTATCGGTGCAGCGCTTAAACGAGGATTAGAAGGTCGCCTTTCGGGACCTCCGACTGAAATCCCAGGAGGTCTTTTTTTTAAAGGAGCAAAGAGATGGCACGTGACACTGTGTGTGTGTGTGTGTGTGTGTGTGTGTGTGTGTGTGTGTGTGTGTGTGTGTGAAGGTGGCCAACACATTTCTAAGGCGCAATTGTGCACGCACATGGCAGCCAGGCTTCTGAAAAAGCAATTCCCAAATGCAACATGATTGCACAATTAATATAGAACTGTGCCCCATAATGAAGGGCAAGGCGCCATAAGTGCAGGGGCACTATGACCACTGGCTTGTTTAGACTAATCGCCCTGCACATTTCAGAGGTGCTTGTGATCGAATTTAACGACATTTTTCTTTTTGTCTACTCGATTTAGTTTTTATCAAATAATCTCCTGGCTTTTTGCAACTCTTGCTGAATTGCATTTCCAGCTGTGGCCTGCAGAGGTCACCAGAGATATCGCAGCTTCACTGCAGAAGTTAAGATTAAGGGGGAAGTTAAGGTGCTAATGTGCGAGGCTTTCACTCACTGAAATGCGACAACACTGACCCAGAAAGTAATAAAAAAAAACAAAAAGAAAAACGGTAGGTGACTTTGAATGTGGACGGGTTGGGCAGGGAATCTGGAGCTGGACCCTGACCCTGACTGGAGGGCCGACTCCACCATCATGGTGACCTAGGGCAGTCTGGGTTAAGGACGTTGTGATCGGAAGGCGACTCGTCTTAGTCAGGAAACGACAAAGGCTGTGAAGGCTGCTGCTACCTGGACATCTCTAATCCCACCAAGCTGTCACCAAGGAGGCCTCATCAGGTCCGTCCTTATCACATGCTGTCCCACTGCTTTCTCCTACTCATTCAGTATTCACTTTCCAGCCTTCCACGTGATCCCAGACTCCCAACTTCATCCATAAGCCCCTCCTGGCCTTCCACTTCTACTTTAAATGTCCCAGTTACTGCTCCCAGTCAGAGATTCTTCAGCCCCCATTCTGATTGGTCATCACTAAATCTCAAGGCTCACAAGTCCCAGTGCTATACTAAAGTCCAATTACAAATCTGAAGGTTGCCCCAGTTCATTCATGAAATGACACCACCAATACCCCTTGGATGTAAGTAATGAACCAGACCCCCCCCCCCCCAAAACACATAACCATCAACACCATCCCCCAATCCTCGCCCCCACTTTGTTCCATTTTTAACCTTTCATTATTTTTTCCTGGTACTTCAGAAGTTGGTCCAGGTTGATGCCGCTGCCACCGCACACAATGACCACTAGGGGGCCCAGCTGGGCAGGTAGCTGTCCCTGCGTCTGCAGTCTAGTGATCAGTCCGCTGTAGATGGCCCCCAGTGCGGCCCCGCAGGAAAGCTCGACCAGCACTCGCTCATCATCTGTCAGGGGACAACACAAGTTTCAAAATATGAATGGGCACTAAATGACGCGGTGGCACAGGGGTTAGCACTACTGCTTCAAATGCCCAGCAACCTCGGGTTTTATCCCATGCTTCCACGTGTTCTCCTTGTGTGCATCTCCATGTCCTCCCACCACCCTTATAGATATTCATGTTTGATAAACTGGTGATTTAACTGGCACTTTGTGCTGGTGTGAGGAGGTGACTGGGCCCTGTGCCGAGCTGGCACTCGAGTAGCTGTAACTGATTGTGGCCCCTGTGACACTGAATTAAACTGACTTGGTATGTTATTTGCGTTAAATGAACTGGTCTGTTATTTGTACTCGTGCCCTCCAACTGGGTGGCATCCCAGATGGTCTCGATACCCGCTGTGGACCCAACACACTGAAAATGAAGGGTCACAAAACCAGCAGGACTGCCTCAAAATCCTGCCTGACACCCCCCACCTAACCCAATGGCATTTGGCATGACCTCCGACATGTCACACAATGCCCACATTTAAAAGGACCACCCTTCAACTATCTGCATTAATGGCGTAACATTTTATGTACAAGCCTCACCTAAGAAGCTCTTTATGGCCTGCAAAGCCTGCTGATCGGTGACAACATGCGACAGAATCGGCAACTGCTGGGTGACCTCCAGTGCCCTTGGGCACACAGTCTTGGCTCCGAGGCACTTGGCTTCACTACAAGAAAGCAGCAGGAATTCAGATGAGGTAAAGGAGGAAAAAAAGATTGACAGAAAGCAACAAAGTTTAGAACATTGTAAGTCCTACCAAAGCCTGCCCTGGGGCTAATTTTCCAAGCACATATTCATTTATATAGCGCCTTTCACAATGCCAATGCTTCATACATGAATAATAGAAGAATCATCGCACAGAAGGTACCAAAACCAAAGTGGACCCTCAAACATCAAAAATGACAGCCACGCGTAGAAATTCCTCCATACCTCGTGATGTCCGGGAGGGTCACCAGCTTGCCGGCCTTCACTGCCGCATTCAGACTGTCGGCCCCAATGGTTTCCATGGCGATGATGGGCACATCCTCCCAGCCCACTTCCTTCACGCCCTCGGCCACTCCACACAGCAGCCCCCCTCCGCCCACTGCGACTACTATGGCTCCAGGTTTAGTGGGAAGGTGGTCTCGGAGCTCCTTCACGACTGTCGAATGGCCCTGCCTGAGCATGGAGAGGGACAAAGGATTTCATAGAAAGAAAAAAGATGGCATGCAAGTCAAGTAGTGGATGATCCAAGTCTCCAGTTATTCCAGCTCTCTGTACCACACATTTAAGGGCGAGTAGCTGCGCCCATAGGCTTCTCATCATATTGGAGATACCAACGTTCAAACTTGAGGTGGAACACCTCTGGTGGAGTATCTGCACACACTGATGAACTAAAACATCTCACCACCTGCCTAAAACACTGTTGCTCCTCTCTGTGCCAACCTGCCGAGACATGTACTCTACAGGACCTGGGTGGCATCTGAACGTTACCGGCAGATCCTCTAACTAATCCAAGTGGGCAAGGTGTGCATTTTGGACTCGTTGTTCCATTGCATCCCACAGATGGTCAACTGGATCGGCGTCCTGTGCTATCTGACACCATGACGTTAAGTTGCGAGGTGGGGCTTCTGCGGCACATCACACAGATGCTTCATTGGACGGACATCTGGGAAACGTGGATGTCAACACAACACCTGGAGCTCTTCATTATGCTCCTCAAACCAATCCGGAAAAATCTATGAAATGTGGCAGGGCACGTTATCCTGCCCAAAGATGCCACTTCCATCTGGGAATACCTCTTGCCATAAAGGGGTGTACCTGGTCTGCAACAAGGTGTAGGTAGGTGGTACACATCCAAATGAACATCTAGGCTTTTGCCAGTTTTGTACTCATAGTGGACCAGGTGACTTTCTTCTATTGATCCAAGGTCCAGTTCTGATACATTTGAAGATGCACAGGGGTTAGCATGGGCACTCATCCCATATGCAGTGCCATACACAGCAGGGATCAATGCACTGACACGGTACCCCTGTAACGCCATCCCTGTGATTTGTACCACCGTAGGCCTTCTGCTGGTTCGTACCACATGGAGTTCACCACCCCTCGCATGGATGAGTCAGCGCCACACAGCACCCTGTCAGTGCTTCATGGCTTCTCCCTCCTCGATACACCATTGGTGGCACTCACCATGAGAACCACCATTTTGGAAAGCAGAATGACCCACTTATGAATGAATGGGATTGTATGGTACGCACTCGAACAGAGCAACCTCTCCATGTGAGCTTATCATAGATCTTGCCTAACGTTGGAGGACCAAGTGAACGCTCACGTCCAAAAAGGACCTTCAGAGTACACGTTAATGTCCTGGACATCGTGTCACTGGTGCCACCCGGTTTAGGGTTCAAGACAGTATTCAAGCATGGATAGGCCACCAGTTCTATGGGATGAAGGCCTCCAAAGTGGCACAGAGTGGCACTGCCCGCCTTTTAAAACTCAACCCATCACTGAAATTAAGGTCTTTTGTTACGCCTCCATCTGTGCTGGTATTCAGAAGGTTGCCGGTTCGAATCCCCAGCACTGCCAAAAAGAGATCCTACTCTGCTGGGCCCTTGAGCAAGACCCTTAACCTGTTATTGCTCCAGGGGCGCCGTACAATGGCTGACCCTGCGCTCTGACCCCAAGGGGGTATGCGAAAACTAACAAATTCCTAATACGAGAAATTGTATAAGGCGAACAATTCACATCTTACCAGATGAGCGGGTGGTCAAATGGTGGGACGTACTTCAAGCCTTGACTTTCAGCCAGCCTGTGAGCTTCCCTGTCAGCGTCGTCCCACACCTGAAATGAAAGAAGCACAAAGGGGAGATCTGTCCACTCGTGGGTTCACTCGGGCAGACAACAGCACCCTTTCAGCTGCTTGCCCTCCTTGAGACAGCAAATTGGGGAATTGAATGTGGATCTTTTGGACTACAGAACAACCCTTTTGAGCAGTGGAGCTAAAGGAAGACTTTTTTGGGGACTAACTGGGTGCATTTTACATAGTAGTAGCCTCTACCGATCACTCGGCGCCGCCATAACCAAAGAGAAGCCCAACTCATGAAGTCGGTCAGGCTTCTCTTCGCCCGGCTGCCACCATTTCCATGTGTAATCATGTGACCTTTCCCCCTACCTGTCCAAACACCTGCACAGAGGCTCCGTATTCCCGCAGCTTCTGAACCGTCAAATCTGGAGTTGACGAGGGGACAATGACAGTGGCTGGGATGTTCAGCTTCCTGGCCACATACGCAGTGGCTAAGCCGGCATTACCCCCTGCAATACAGAAGTGAGACTGTGAGAAGAGAGCCTGCATTGAAAAGCACAAAACAACATGAGATTCACTCAGTCTGAATGGCAAGACAATTCAAAAACCAGACTAGTAAAGGGCCCACCACGGCCCCCGAATCAAACAGGACATGTCACGTCTCTCTGTGTGCCATGAGGCAGCATCACTGACTTCAGTCCCACTCAGGTCCTTATCTGCTGGCCAATCGCTGAGCCACTCTTTAATGTTGGAAGCCATATCTTTAATTGGCAAAGGAGGGAGGACACGTTGCGCACGTCCAATCTGTGTCCATAGAGAGCCTATGGGAAGGAATTGTTGAACTGGTGGGTCACCTAGTGGAGTGATGCCCTTCAGACTTCTCCAGCCTGCCACAAATCTCCCCCTAGCATCTCAGATATGCTCAGCAAATATGGACATGGATATCCAGTTTGGGCAGCAATTGGGATGATCATATTAGAGGAAAAAAAAGACCATCATGCCCAGAAACTCACAGGCTGGCAAGCATGAAGGTATGATGAGGAGGCAGGGCAGTCTCCCGTAAACAGGGGGCACTCACCTGAAGAGCAGACGAAGCCTTGACAGTCGTGAGTGGCAGCCTGCAGATCAGAAAAAACACAAAAAGGTCTGAGCCAGACGCCCTCTAGTGGCTTCACCGCGGAAAGGCGCATATCACCTGACCAGTGGCGTAGCTCGCGTTCGCGCCACTCGGGGCGGGGCTTCAATTTGCCGCCCTCCAACGTATCTGAATATGTTAACCTATTTAAATAGAAAATTAAAATGACGTAGAGAGAAAAATTAAGATACATTTTGCATAAATTTATTTATATTTTTTTCACATATAATTATTTATAAGCATCAACTAGACAAGAATACAGTAGATACGCACTGATAAGCCGTGTTCGGATTATTATCATTCTTTAATTTAATATTATTTATTGTATCAGTATGCTGCTGCTGAAGAATGTGAATTTCCCATTGGGATTAATAAAGTATCTATCTATCTATCTATCTATCTATCTAGAAATTCTTATCGGTGTAATGTTTCTGTTTATTTGTGTTATTGCCTCATAAATATTAACTGCCGTGTCTGATGCCGTCACAGAAGGACCGTCTGAAAATGATTTTTGAAGCATTTGTGGATGAAAATCAGAGAATTTGACTTTTTTCATTCATGAGTGATATTTTTCCGAACCCTGCTGCTTACACATGAAGTGTTCTGAGCCTTTGGGCCAATAATGCCGCCCGGGGCGGACCGCCCCCTCCTAGATACGACACTGCACCTGACGTCACTCCAATGACTTGACAAATCGGCGCTAACCACAGTGGGGAAGGAGAGCATCCTTAACATCAAAGTCATCGGCGGGTGACCGAGGGCACGTGCTCACTGTCATGACTTGACTTGGCTTTCCTGGTGCCCGTCTCGTTTAGACCATTAATAATAATTTGGTGTAAAAACTTGTCCCTTTGCCCAAATGTTTCTTCTTCATGATAGCCGCCTTCAGAAAAGAAGCTTTGCGATTAACGGAGTAAGAATTTTACTTTACTATTGATGTGTGACCCTACTGTTTTTATTAATATTAATTTAGCACGGCTATCCATACAAGAGATCTGTGACCAGGTCAGCACTGGCAGCTGCTGGATGGCATCCTAGATAGGAGGCCAATGCTTTGGGGTCCTAGCAGGAATAACAGAATGAGGACAGCATAAAGAGGGCAACCCAAGGGACGAAAATGGATCAGAAGGGGGCTGTAGAGGAACATTTAGATATTCTGCACCCTTGTAATTGGAGCCCGGGCATAAATAACTTCCAACAATGGAGTCCAAGGATGCCAGGATAAAATGGGGTCTATTCCAGGGATGAGAATATAATGAAAGGGCAGTGGGGGAGCATACAGAACATGTAGTCTGCAACTTAAAATTATGCGTCCTACGCCCACTACCGTGTCTCACGGGCAAACAACATGCCAGCCCTGAATGCCATGACTCATTCATCTCAGTCTCAGTTTATTATGCGCAGCATTCACTTACATTTTACAATTACAGGTAAATAAAGGCGCGCGATCGTGACACAAACACGAAGGTGATCAAGCAGTACGAGTGAGGAAAGCAAGCGAATGCAAGCGGAGTTGACCCGAACCTGAACGCTTTGAATCGAGTTAAGCGCTGGAGCTTCTGTGCTGTGACTCACAATGTGCCGCTTCGTGCGAACCGCCATGAAGGGGTAATGAAGCCACACTGTTCTCCTTTATTGGTTAATGTTTATTATTAACAGGGTGAAATGTTAAAAACAAGACAACATACGAGTGCTCAGACTCGGCTGGTTCAACTCCTGCTCTCACATGAACACTGGGAGAGCCTCACGCTGACGACGGAACATAACACAGACAAAGAAAAGAATGGCGAAGGTGTTAAAAGTGCAGCACACATGGAAGCAACAGAAACAATAGAATAAAAAATCATGTATGAAAATGTGTTAAGAATGATGATAAAAATGGATATAAAACAATATGACTTAAGGACTTGTCATTCAGTACTATACATATGGTCAGGTCTGAATTCACATACTGGTCAGTCTTATGTTCAGATTGACTTACGACCGGTCTGTCGGAACCGAACGTGGCTGTAAGTCAACGGCTACCTGTATAGTAAAGCTGTTCTCCACCCAAGTAATGTGAGACTATACTGCTGTCCTCACTGGCAGCAGACGGGCGATGATACCTGGGTGCCACCAGAGGGAGCTCTGAGTAGATGACCCTGATGAGAGGAGACTGGAAATGACTTCAGACCAACAGCCAGAAGAGAGAGTGGGTAGTGGTAGACTGACCTGAGGAAGAGTGGCCTGAGTCTCTGATATGCTCAGGAGTTTCATGATGGACGTGGACAGACACCCACAGAATACCAGTCTTCAGTTAATTGGTATCTTTTGTTGTTATTATTATATATTCTGCTGTAGTCTTTACTATCTGTGCATTAGGGTCTAGTCTTTTGTCACACATGTGCACTTTGGGGGCAGCCAAAGGGTCCAAGAGAGTGTGAAATAATAAAAGATAATGAATTGGACCCGAGTGCCAATGCCTTTCTCCCAGAAGATTTAACCATTCTTTTATGCCCCAGTCCCACTTGGCACCATCTTTTCCGGCCAACTATGATGACGTCATTTCCGGTCCACTTCTGGCCACATCACATCCAGCCGGCCATGATAACGTCACATCCTGACTGACTGCCCTCAACCTCCTTATTGCCGCCATTACTTAAATAACATCAACTGTGTTTGGCACTGTTGAATGTTTTTTCACAATTTTGACTATTCTGACATTATACGGGGAAGCTTCCCCAAATCACTTTCTTGGTTTTTGCCGATTTATTTCTCCACACCGTGTACTGACACACATGAGGCAAGGAATATTTTTTGCATAAAAATCACTGGGAGATTTGTGTGGTCAAAGTCAAGCCAACGTTGACACCAAGAGTATCAAAGATGAACAGAGCTGAATTGCTTTTTCGGTGTCTACATCTTGAATGACTTCGCTCCCTTTTGGTAGCACTGTTTGTTGTTGTTTTTTTTTTGTTCCCAGGGGTAGTTATATAAAAATTCATATTCTGGGGGTGTCTGCAGCAATTAATACCCCTTAAAAAAAACTTAAATTTTAGCTGACTCCGAGCTCTCAATTCCTTGATTTATTCCTTAATTAGAATAATGAGATGCAAAGCGAGCCACAGAACGTCTGGTCCATTAGCAGCAGTCACTAATTCAGAAAATGGCTACAAAGACCACCTGCAGTTCTCATGGAGGTCCCTGAGTTAGAACATAAGAGACTCGTGAAGTGCTTTGAGGAAAGGTAAGGCACTAGATCAGTTAAACGCCTTATTTTTATTATTGCTAAGACTACCATTATTCAGCTTCTTCGGTTGCCCTTGGCCCACTCGTTATACCCATGTGCACATGCGTCTCCTAGGGTCGGGCACTAAACTCGCGCCCCACTCTCTCAAGTTTTCGGTTTTGCACCATTAGAAAAACATTTGGTTCCATTGTTCCAACTGACTGAATAGATAGATAGATAGATAGATAGATAGATAGATAGATAGATAGATAGATAGATAGATAGATAGATAGATAGATAGATAGATAGATAGATAGATAGATAGATAGATAGATAGATAGATAGATAGATAGATAGATAGATAGATAGATAGATTTATTAATATATTATTCTGTGCGTCACCGGATTACAGTTTTACTCGTGCGGATCGCCAGGGAAAGAAGGGCGGCGGCGGCTTAGCAAACATTTACTCGAGTTGGTTAAAGTGTAAAGATGTCTGTTTTGGTAAATACAAGTCCTTTGAGTATCTCGCCATTGCTATTCATGGAGATTCTCACGTTCTAGTATTATCCGTGTATAGACCTCCTAAATTTAATGTGTCTTTCTTTGAGGAATTCTCTGACTTGATGTCAATTTTAATTACGAACTATGACACACTCTTAATAGTCAGCGACTTTAACTTTCATATCGATAATCAATGTGACCCGAAAGTAAAAGAATTCATGAACCTCCTGGACTCTTTTGATTTGAGACAGCTCGTTAATCAGCCTACACATAAAGCAGGTCATACGTTAGACTTAGTGATTGCTAAAGGACTAAAAGTTGATATAAAGCAGGTCACTGATATTGGTCTATCAGACCATTTTCTTTTATTATTTAATATAGAAATAATGATACAACACACTCATGAGAAGCATATTGTTAAAAAACGCTTCTTTGATTCATCAGCAGCTTTAAAACTTACAAACATTCTAAGCAAACAGTCCATTTATAGTGCAACTATAATAGCGAGGATGATATAAATAGTAAGGTGGAAATATTTAATACTAAAGTGAGGGCTGCTGTTGACTCAGTTGCACCTGAAAAGACAGTTAAAAAATCTTCTAGCATTGTTATACCATGGAAGACCCAAAGAGTGTCTGATTTAAAGAGAACATGCCGGAGAGCTGAGCGTAAATGGAGGAAAACTAAACTAACTATCCACTATGAAATATTAAAGGTTAAAATAACAGAATACAATAACATAGTCCGTCTTGAGAGGCGCTGCTATTTCTCTAAGATTATAAATAACAATGCTAGTAATCCCAGAGTCTTATTCTCGACGATTGATCGTCTGCTAAACCAGCAACTCAACGGAATGCCTCCAAAGTACTTCCAGTAAAACCTGTGAGACTATTGCTGTATTTTTCAATCAAAAAATTAGAAATAACATAGTATATCTGCCCAAAACTGAGGATCCTCTTAAACCCCAGTACTCCGTAATAAACAAATTAAATTCTTTCACCAGGATTTACCTGATTTATATAAAATAATTTCTCAACTGAGACCCTCCACCGGCGTCCTTGACCCAATACCAACAAGTTTTTTCAAAGAAGTATCGGGCGTGCTAATTGATAATATTCTTGACATAGTAAATTCGTCATTAGATACGGGGGTCTTCCCAGACTTTAAGACTGCTGTAGTTAAACCCCTGCTGAAGAAAAATAATCTCAACTCCTCTGCTTTTGATAATTTTAGACCCATCTCTAACCTGCCTTTCTTAAGTAAAATTCTAGAGAAGGCAGTCATTATGCAATTAAATGACCACCTCAATAAGCATGCTATTCTTGATAAGTTTCAGTCAGGTTTTAGAACAAATCGCAGCACAGAAACTGCACTCGTTAAAGTAGTAAATGTGGACAGAGGCCGTCTATCTGTTCTCATCCTCTTACATACCATTGATACCATTGATCACAATATTTAGTCAATGGGTGGGCCTCTCTGGCAGGGTCTTAAATTGGTTTGAATCCTACCTGGCAAGTAGAAAATTCTTCGTTAGTTGTGGTAATTACAACTCAAAGACACATGATATCCTATATGGTGTTCCACAAGGCTCTATCCTGGGTCCGGTGCTCTTCTCAATCTACATGCTTCTGTTAGGTCAGATTATCTCAGGGCACAACGTGAGTTACCACAGCTATGCTGATGACACACAGCTGTATTTATCAATAGCACCTGATGACCCCGATTCTCTTGATTCACTAACACAATGTCTTACTTGTATTTCTGAATGGATGAATAGTAATTTTCTCAAGCTAAATAAAGAGAAAACTGAAATTTTAGTGATTGGCAATAATGAATACAATGAGGCTATTAGAAATAAACTGGATGCATTAGGATTAAAAGTCAAATCGGAGGTAAAAAGCTTAGGGGTAACTGTTGACTGTAATCTGAATTTTAAATCCCATATTAATCAGACCACTAGGACAGCATTTTTTCCACTTAAGAAACCTAGCAAAAGTTATACCTCTTATATCATTGAAAGATGCTGAGAAATTAGTTCACGTGTTTGTTTTCAGTTGACTAGATTACTGTAACGCACTCCTCTCAGGACTACCCAAAAAAGACATCAATCGTTTGCAACTAGTGCAGAATGCAGCTGCTAGAATCCTAACTAGGAAAAGAAAATCCGAGCACATCTCTCCAGTTTTGATGTCACTACACTGGTTACCTGTGTCATTCAGGATTGACTTTACAATTCTGCTTATGGTTTATAAAGCCTTAAATAATCTCGCTCCATCTTATATATCGGAATGTCTGACATCTTATACTCCAAATCGTAACCTCAGATCCTCAACTGAGTGTCTCCTTAGAATTCCAAGAGCAAAACTTAAAAGAAGTGGTGAGGTGGCCTTCTGCTGTTATGCACCTAAAATCTGGAATAGCCTGCCAGTAGGAATTCGCCAGGCTGATACAGTGGAGCACTTTAAAAAACTGCTGAAAACACATTACTGTAACATGGCCTTTTCATAACTTCACTGTAATTTAATCCTGATACTCTGTATATCCAATTCATTATAATAACTATTCATGGTAGCTCTAAAATCCGTACTAACCCCTACTCTCTCTTCTGTTTCTTTTTCCGGTTTCTTTGTGGTGGCGGCCTGCACCACCACCATCTACTCAAAGCACCGTGATGTTCCAACATTGATGGATTAAAACCCAGAAGTCTGCATGACCATCATCATCAAGTCCTTCCATGAGAACTCTAAATACAAAGAGGACTATTTCATTTATGTGAGGTAGAATGCCCAGAGGGGACTGGGTGGTCTCGTGGCCTGGAACCCCTACAGATTTTATTTTTTTCTCCAGCCGTCTGGAGTTTTTTTGTTTTTTCTGTCCTCCCTGGCCATTGGACCTTACTCTTATTCTATGTTAATTAATGTTCTCTTATTCTAATTCTTACTTTGTCTTTTATTTTTCTTTTCTTCATCATGTAAAGCACTTTGAGCTTCATTATATGTATGAAAATGTGCTATATAAATAAATATTGTTGTAATACAGGTGGATGTGAATGGCTGTAAACACCCTGAACACTCAAAGAAACTCCAATCGCGGTTCACACGTGCATTTAGCAAGGCAGCCACTTTAAAATGAAGACTACACCGTAATGCCCCGGTGCCATTCCAATGACTAATGTAGTCCTGGATGTGGCTGCCACCTAAACCCACATCCCCAACACAAGACATCACATCACATCAAAGCCCACCTGCTGACAGTAGTGACCAATCCCTCTAATTTTAAAAGAACCAGAGGGTTGGGTGTTGTCCATCTTGAGGAACACCGGAGCTCCAACAATCTTGGTCAGTGATAGACTCTCCAGCAAAGGAGACACCAGGTGGAATGGCTGACTGGGGGAGGACATGGCTCATCGATTCCTGAAGTAAAATAAAAAAAAGAAAGATCATTAAATTCGTGCATCCAACTTAACATTCCCAAAGCCAACAGTGCCAACTGGGCAAAGCAACAAAGCAGTGGGTGACATTAAGTGGGGTGTCAGTTGACTGCAGAGCCCACTCAAGCAAATCCAAGGTACATACACAAAGGGGTGCACACTACGGACACTGAGAGGGCACTACAGGTCATTGACGTCTAATAATACCGAGTACCCACTATGGACAATGAGGGCCATCCACCCCACCTAGGGATCCCAAACAAGCTTCGACCAGCGCTGTCCGTTTGTAGCACTAGCATAGCACCGGTAAGGCCGACATCACATTACACAACTTGATTACACTGCCGATGGCTTGTCACCTAAGGATGTCAGATTACACGACTACCCATTTGCAGGGTGTGCCAAGTTAACCCATTGTGTGAAAACCTTTCCAGCACAGTTTCACATTTCCAATTGCCCCTTTTCTCACAGCCAATAATATGCTGCCTGACAGAGCCAGTGCCCATGCAAAGTGTTTTAAAGCGAGCTCAGGCGACATCCCAGCCCTTGTTTGCCCCTTTTTTTCCATTCTATCGTGTGATGTAAAACACAGCACTACAGACAATAGAGCCTCTATTCTATCTGCAATGTTCAAAATTCCCCCATTCTTTATTCCTTGTCGCTATATTATATGCACTAGCTGTGCTGCCTGCCTAAGATGGGTTGAAATCATGAAAGTAATGAATGTAGACCTCAGCTTTAGCATTTCCAGAACACGATATGTTGACAAGTTTTTGGAAATGCATTTGAATTTCCCCATGAAACTAATAAAGTTTATCTAATCTATAATAATAAAAGGCAAAGCCCTCACTGACTGACTGACTGACTCACTCACTGACTGACTGACTGACTCATCACTAATTCTCCAACTTCCCGTGTAGGTGGAAGGCTGAAATTTGGCAGGCTCATTCCTTACAGCTTACTTACAAAAGTTAGGCAGGTTTCATTTCGAAATTCAAAGCGTAATGGTCATAACTGGAACATATTTTTTGTCCATACACTGTAATGGAGGAGGCGGAGTCACGTATCGCGTCATCACGCCTCCTACGTAATCACGTGAACTAAAAACAAGGAAGAGATTTACAGCACGAGTCACACGCGGGAACGAAGGTAAATGACGTTAATTTTTTACTGTCTTTTAATACTGTGTAAGCATACATATTAACACATGTGCAATTAAACGTGTGCATTTACGGGGTGATTTATCAGGCTTAAAAGCTCGCCTTTTACTAAAAAGGAAAATGCAAAACTATTTTCAATCAGTTTATTGAAACGCTCCCGTTAAGGATTGCAATAACATATTCGCGCTGACGCCACATCTCAGTGCCAACACTTTGCAGACTCTACTTAAAAGACACGCCCTCCTCACTGGACAGTTAAAAAGACCAATCAAACTAACGATGACATCAAGTATTACCCAATCAAAAGTAGGAAAGGAGGCATCTTCATAAAATGCGTGTGGGATGATTTGCATGAGACGCTGCTTTAAAAAAAAAATTATAAAAAAAATACGGGATAAATCCCGTCCAGTATTGATTCAAAACGGGACGCGCAATTTCATTCTCAAACGCGGCACGATTCCGTATTTTAAAGGACGGTTGGCAACCCTACAGTGCCAGGTAACCACCCATACAATCAGATTGTGATTCAGACTAGGAATGCAATGAATGTAATTACCCCGATCTACATACAAGGCGAAAGTCTTGCAACATTCAAAGATGATGGTTTGGGATAAGTACACCATACAACATAAAAGAGCTTATGAAGCCTTGAACCGAAAAAAGCAAGATCTCAGAGATCGTAACAAAAAAAATAGGAGGTAATGTCGTTTTACTCGCTGTAGATTTTAATCAAACATTACCAGTTATTCCACGAGGGAGACCAGCAGATGAACTCAACGCGTGTTTAAAATCCATGCTTCTCCTACGCTCGGTTATATGTCGCGTGTTCTCGGGTAGGTGCACCAAAAAATGTATACATTTAAGCATGTAATGGGCAAACAAAAAATGAGGTATACCCGAAGGCACTGCAGTAGTACTTAATGTAACTTTACTTCTTAAATGTTAATGTTTTACTGTTTAATAATTTATACGCTTCTTATATGTTGTTCAAATTCTTTTATCAAAATACCACTGACAGCGCAATGCACGATAACATGGAGTGAATACACCATACGCATCCGCCCACGGCTGCCCTGGTGTGCGCAGATAGGAGTTGATTCTACAATAAAATAAAATAAACATAAAAAGAGTAAAACAATCATCACCCATAAAGCGGATAGTAGACGTGACGTACTATATGTGTACCAGATTTCAAGTGTATAGGTGAAACGGTTTGCGAGCTACAGGTCATTTAAAATCCTGGACAGACACACAAATTGCCACGGTAGCAAATTACAGAAGAACATTTTACTGTTTAATAATTTATATTTATATGAAAAGTGCTTCTTATATATTACTTCATATTCTCATATGATAATGATGTTAATGTTTATATTGATTTCTGTGTTATTAAAACTGCATGTATGTGTGTATATGTATATATATATATATATATATATATATATATATATATATATATATATATATATATATATACTAGCAAAATACCCGCGCTTCGCAGCGGAGAAGTAGTGTGTTAAAGAGGTTATGAAAAAAAAAAGGAAACATTTTAAAAATAACGTAACATGATTGTCAATGAAAGCCCGTTTCAGTCAGTAAGTCTTATGTGTGTGTTTATGTATGTGTGTATATATATGTAGATGTGTATATGTAGATATGTATATATATGTATATGTGTATAAATGTTTATGTGTGTGTGTATATTATATATATAATATATATATATATATATATATAAATATAAAAGACAGCAACAGTTATAACAATGACAACACAATTACATTGACAATCATGTTACGTTATTTTTAAAATGTTTCCTTTTTTTTTCATAACCTCTTTAACACACTACTTCTCCGCTGCGAAGCGCGGGTATTTTGCTAGTCTAGTAATAAAATGCATTACATTTGTCATTCTAACAGATGGCACATCACAAACTGCTTTTACAAATCCCATACCAAATTGCAACCAACAGAGAACATGTTCAATGCATTTTGTCATTCCAACAGAAGGTGCATCAGAAACATTTGTAGTGATGCATTCTATTACTACAAATGTTTCTGATGCACCTTCTGTTGGAATGACAAAATGCATTGAACATGTTCTCTGTTGTATGCAATTTGGTATGGGATTTGTAAAAGCAGTTTGTGAGGTGCCATTTGTTGGAATGAAAAATGCAATGCACTTTATTATTACAAATGTTTGTGATGCACCATCCGTTGGAATGACTACGATATAACAACCAACTCCTGAGTGGACTCTCCTTGGTTATAATTATAATAATAATAATACTTTGCATTTATATAGCACTTTTCTCACTACTCAAAGCACTCAGCAATTGCAGGTTAAGGGCCTTGCTCAAGGGCCCAACAGAGCAGAGACTCTTTTGGCATTTTTGGGATTCGAACTGGCAGACGTCTGATTGCCAGTGCAGATCCCCAGCCTCAGAGCCACCGCTCCACCACTAATCAACTCTATACGCACTGAGCCCACCCCTCTGTCTAATGACAAAAAAAATTAAATCTGCTTCATTTAGTTGGGGAAAGACAAAGGCATGCCAGACTGAGTCGCTGGGTAATACAAGACTACATGACTGCCTCTGACTTGCAAAGATAATATAAATGAACTCTACAACTGAAAATCGCTGAAAGTGTCGTGTAATGAGGCGTGACCTCAAGTAGACAAATTGCTCATCTCCCACCGGAGTGCTTCGGTGATGCAGGCCCCTTTTAACAGAAGCTGGATGCTGACATCTCTTAAGTCTCTGGCTCACCGAACAACGTGGTCCAGGATATTGATAAGTTCTCATAAAGTGTCTTTCACGGTGTTTGAAGGACATCATACAAAGTAAGTCGAAAAACGTGCAACAAAAATTAAGACACTGCGAACCAATACATTATGGAGCCAACTGTAAGAAAAAAAAAATAAAAACGAAAAGGGGGAAAATATTGATGCTTATTGACAATTAGAAAGGAGGAGGACCAGAACAGCGTCACCTTTATTGTCACTTGGGCTCTGCCGAGACTGTATGAACAGATCCGTTACTGGACACGTCGCTATGTCAGGTCTTCATTGTCCATAGCGAAACTAGAGACTGAACAGACTATCGTTTGTATTACATTAGGATATGAACCGAATGTTCCAATACCCGACACACAGAAGCGGACTTTTACTACCTCGGTATTTGGCACGTGATGTGAAAGACCCCAGCGACTGAGAACCAGCTGTGGTCGAGTCTGAAGGGGGCGCCTAAAACTGATCAGATTACCAGAGATGTGGCCAACTGAAGCGCAAAGCCGACACGGTGTGTCCATTACCCCTGGCTGTCCGTCTGAACTAAAGAGCCCCAACGACTCAATATCTTCCCCCGCCGTTTACACTCCAGACAGATACAGCCAGAGGCAGACATGCAAGTGCGTGCAGGTGAGGCGGAGTCCACCGGAGAGCTACCACCTTCTGAACCGAAAATGCCAATCCGCTGACCCACCGTTACGATTGTGCTCACCGATTTTTTTTTTTCCAGTTGGGCTTCCAAACCCCGTAAGTCTGTAGAGGCGCAGGCGCTATACTTACACAATGTCACTTGGCTGCTCGGACAAGGCGCGGAGGTTTCTGCGAAAGGAGAAGGTGCAGAGTTTAGTGCCGCAGGAGGACTAACCGATTAATGATAAACGGCGTGCGCTCGGGATCTGCAAAGCTTCAATTCCTTCAGGGTTATATCAGGCTGATCGGACTAACTGTGTGTCTTAGTTACAGTATAAACTGGAGGACTCTTCTACTTCTGGGTTTTAATGACGGTTGGACTCGTAAGCTTTATCGAGTTTAATGGACTTTAATCCCGCGAGCCTTAATTTAATACATACTGTATTTATTCATTAACCCATTCAATCCAATTCGGGACCTGCATGCTACAGGAGGAGTCTGTAGTACAGAAAAAAATAAAAGCCTGCGAAGAACGCTGCTGCTGCTTCGTAGCATTTTACTTGTGATACGCGTGGAGACGCGGAGTTCGGCATCAATAGGAGTTGTCGCCGTGTGCTTCCCTCCCACACAGTCTATACGTTCATTGGTGATTCCAGGGTGTGTGTTACGTGTCATCCCTGACAAAGGATGTGGGCCAGTGCTGTAGGACTGTCTCTCAGTCCGCCACAAGCGTGGGATAACGCTAGTTTGATAAAGTGCTGTCCATCCATCCATCCATACATCCATCTGGCTTCTAAACCCTCTTAATCCAGGGCATGGCTGCTGGGCAGCTGGAGCCAATTCCTACAGCATATGGCGCAAGGCAGGAACAGTGGTGGGGTTTGAGGTAAGGTTTTGGAAGCTCAACCCCTGATCTCTTCATTCTTTTATTTATTTTCTTTAGAATCAAAACTCCCATGTTTTAATACGCTCGAAACCCAAGGGAGGACCCCATCACCACCGGCTCTTTGTTTGTACAACACTTAAACTTAATCAACACTTAAAAATGTCGCCCGGACAGGTCACCAGACCATTGCAAAGTGAAAACACACACACACACACACTCACACAAGGGGCCAGTTTAATTAGTGCCAATACAGCTAATTTTGTAAAAGCATCATCGATAAAAGATTTTTATTGAAATATGATAGGGTGTCCAGAATTACATGTTCCCGACCTTACAACCACTCTCCCCCAATACATAATATGAACACCTAGGGGTCACTATTTATGTAAGTCAATGACCATGAACTCCGGACACCAAGGGGGGGGGCACCCCTCCTCTAAGTCTAATAATACAGAAAGCATGGATATCTAAGGGTCGCTGATCAGCAGACACTCAAGACACTTAAGGGGACCCACGTTCTCAAAATCTAATAATGTAAAATGTGCACTATGGACTCCTAGGGGTTGCAGCTTATCCAACACAAGCGGACTGCATGCTGAACTTTTCCATAACCGCCTCCCATTCACACTATGGACACTGAGAGGGACCTAGAGCAGCATATGGGGCTCCATCAGCACTGCCAAGGATGTCAAATTAAGAGCCTACAGGTGGGTGAAGGCACTAGCACCCAGGGTCGGATTTATATGAAAAGAGGCCCTAGGCTATTCCACTTATGAGGCCCTTTCACCTTCCATTTTTAAGTTTGTAAATTACATGAGAGATAATAAAATACGTAATACGCGTTTATCTTAACCAATACATTTTTATGTTTGTTTATTAGTCATATGCGTAGAATTTCTCCTTATTTTCGGTTCAGTGTTTTAGTGTTCACTGTTTTTAGAATAGTGTAATTTTAATTTTGCTAACAATTTGAATATAGGCCCCTCTTGATCTTGAGGCCCTAGGCTGAAGCCTAGTTAGCCTATAGGAAAATCCGGCCCTGCTAGCACCAGCCATTATCAAAATTTAAAACATGTATACATACCTGCGATGACTGTTAATTTTCTCAAAAAATGCCTTTCATGTATGGATTCACTCCATAAGTGACATTTACACATGACACTCAAGTGCCTCAGATAAAGGAGCCTTGGAATCATCAGATGGAAAGACTCCATCATGAGACTGGACAGCCAACACAGACTCCATTAGAAAAAAAGACCCAGAAGCTGGCAGACAGGCGGGCAGACAGTGGAGGTCTCCAGGACTGGCACTTTTAGTTTCCACTTTCTACTTTATAGCTTGAATCTCGATGATGTCAACTGGCTACAGCTCGTCAATTTATTAATGGATAGATATTGTTGGTTTCCATTTCTGTTTAATCATTGTTTTCCTTTGTCCTTTGTGCTCTTTAACTAATCTGCATTTATATGTGCACCAGTTCTGTATTTAGTATAAGTATAATCTGTACTTGTATTTTAACTGAGAAGTGAAGAGCCCTATACAAAAAAAAAAAAAAAAAATAGATTGTATTGTTATTTCTGGAAATTTCATGTGAATGAGTCTTTTGGGTTCCCCTACGTCATCAGAGTGTGGGTGGCCTCTGCATGACTTTGTTCCCGTTTCCTCCCATAGTCCAAAGTCATGCTGGCTGGGTCAAAAGTTGATGAATTTCAAACCCTGAGCTCATGGGCTCAAATCCTTCTACTGCCACCTGTGTGACCCTGAGTCACCTGCGTGTGCTCCAATTTAAACAAGAAAGAATGGAGCCGTCATATCTCAGGTTTTGTAGTGGCCTTGGATGAAGGCTCGGCCAAATAAGGAAATGCAATGCAAGCCCAGAGCAATATCTAATGTGGGGTCGATTCGATTATTGGCGTATACACGGCATAGTGAAACTCTTGTGTTACCTTTCGAGGTAAGCAGCGAAAGACAAGTATACATAGAAGTAAACAGGTACAATAAACGGTAATAGAAGAATCGCGTAATGTATGATATGCACATCACAATAAAAATTCTGTTGATGCAACAATTGCAACCCGATGAGTAAAAAATGAACAGTGTGTTGCCACCCAGCGCATTTAGTGTAAAGTTCCGCAATGGAAGCGCTTCCGACTACGATTGCCGTTTGTTCGTGTTAAATGAGAGTTATTTCATTTCTCAGAAGTTGCAAAACAGCCCCCCATCCTACCCCGGCTTACATCACCAGGCAGTCATTACTGAGCTGTTCCGCTCTTGCCACAGAAGTGGTCCGCAAAACCAGTTCAGGGTGGTTGCGAGTCAGTTCTTTGAAAGAGCTCGCCTTTTTTCTCTCTCCATAATAAAATCTACGGAACTTGATTACTAAGCAGCGCTCGGGCTATTTTGTGCATACTGGATTCGTCCGGTTTGCAGCGAGTGAACCAAAATAAGGAAAGAAAAAGGAAAAGTCACCAGGACAACTGCAGCGCCGCTGCGAGCATTGCACCCCGCAGGCGCCTCCACTAACCACCAGAAATAGAAACTGGCCCCTTTTGGTAGTCGTCGTTCACAACTAAAGGAGGGGGGTGGGGGCCCCGCTCGTTTTACCGCAACACACCAAATTCCATTCGCGTGTTCCTGACAGTCACAGAAAAATCTCTTCGCGAATGAGACGCGCGTTCACGTCGCTGGTCACAGGGTTCAGTGCGGAGAGGCCTACGGGAGCGCGCAAGAGTGTTTTAAACGCAACGTCACGCTGAGAGGTAGCGAGAATGAAAAGAATAATAACGCGTTTAAAATCCGTGGGGTGTGTTTTAGGGGCAAAGTGAAAAGGCGCTGTAAAGCTACCAGGTGCGCGATGCTATGCACTGTATACAGAAATAAGATCACTTCAGTGAAAGATCGCGACCATTCACTTTATGATGGTAACATAGTTAAAGCGGATTCGTCTGAAACAATAACAAAACAATGCCTGTCTGCCTCGAATTTAAGCACCGTACTATTCAGTGAGGTACATATTAAGAAATCAAAATCCACCAGTGAATATATAATGTAGCCCATTCTACACACCGTCCTAAAATGCAGCGGCAAAGTCCGTGCGAATGACTTTCGTTAGTCTTAGCGCATAGGAAAACAAATCGGAAATGGCAACTCGCGGTTACTTCAATTAATAACGCGTTCCACTGACCACATTCTGGCACTTCAGCCTGCCATTTCAAAACGAGGGTACCTTTGTAAAAGTCCGAGAAGACCCACAAGTCCAGGGCGCAAACCGGACTGCGCTTCTCGCCTCCCTGTGTGGGCGTGTCGGAGGTGTGCCGCGACTCTGTGCGGCGATTGGTTGCCGCGCCGGGTTCTCCCGTCATATAACTGGAGTTGCACCGGCTTGGAAGGATGAAATACAACACAGAAAAAGAGAAGAAGGAGAAAAAGAAAGACGAGATCAAGTAAGAGCGCAGTTGTTGGATTCGCGACTCGACTTTAACAGGTAAGGATGCGATGACTGTACTATCCACTGGCCGTTAATAAAATCGAATTTTATAACCTAAATAATTTATACCTCTCGGTTTACTTTGATTTCTACTATAGTATCTTATTAAGCCTATACATCTGTCAATTTACCTGGCAAAATGCTTGAAAATCCATCCATTTTTAAAAACGCCTATCCAAATCAGGGTCGCATGGAAGCTTGAGCCAATCTCTACTAGCGTCGGGCGCAAGGCAGGAACAATCCCTGGACGGAGCGGCACAGCCAGTCCAAAAATTTGGCAAATTCTACAGAACAGCGCTTCGGATGTGTTCTC
This sequence comes from Erpetoichthys calabaricus, assembly GCF_900747795.2. Taxonomy (NCBI): domain Eukaryota; kingdom Metazoa; phylum Chordata; class Cladistia; order Polypteriformes; family Polypteridae; genus Erpetoichthys; species Erpetoichthys calabaricus. The sequence goes on from NC_041411.2 coordinate 3,188,321, forward strand.
TGCGTACCTAATTACATTTATCATTAAACTCCTTTTTGAGTCTTATTTTAAACGCAAATGTAAACGCATTAAAAGGGGCACAAAAACCATTTCTGTGCATGTTTTGTAAATTCGATTATTTCAGTAGCCGTCGGAGTGCAACCTGACAGACACAGGCAAAGATGGACGGGATGCGAGACAGTTTTTTTTTTTTTTCGTTTAACAAAATTAATTGTTACTGTATATAGGCACTTTAGTTTCCATTTATGATAATTGTGTTCGGGGTCAAGGGGGCTCATTATACTCCGGCAGATCCAGGGGCAGCGCATAGAGCCAGCTAAGCCAGGACAGGACACCAGTGCGCCACCTGGCCACTCTGGCAGTCATACGGGCCAATGTAGGGTCGCTAGTTAACCCAGGTGTCCGGGTTCAGCAGGGGCATTTAGCTAGACCCCTACCCCAGTTAGGGGTACATGTCACTCCACTTCTCAGCCCGGCGAATGCGGAGTACATTTATAGCGTCATGCAATGTACCAAAAATAAAAGGTTTTCATGAAGTTTTTTTACATTAAATATTTGTAGCCAGCTTCGAGAACAAAGACCGGTCCACATTGGTGCCCCTGAAGCACAGGGTTTTCTTTTAAAGCACCTTGTCTGACTTTTATTAACATCTCTAAATATCTCATTACTGATAAAATTTGTTTGGTTAGTTAAGTAGATTGTGTATGAAAACAGTAATGGGTCATAATATAAATATAAATATTGGCCATTTTATCATATTAAAAATCGGAAAGGGTAAAGGCAGGCACGGTGGCACAGTGGTAGGGAGTAAGGAGAACAAGGTTCGCCGTCCAGGGTCCTACCTGTGTGGAGTTTGAACGATCTCCCCTATCTGCATGGGGACTCGAGTTTCCTCCCGCTGTCCAAAGACATACACTGACACTAAACTGGCCCTAGTGGGTGTCTGGCGTGTGTTTTGTGTTCTCCCTTAGATGGCCTGGCATCATATCCAGGGTCTGTTCCTGCCTTGCACCCTATGCTAGCTGAGATGGGCTACAATTCTACTCCCCCTGGTCTGGATGAGGCAGTTTAGTAAATGCCATGACATGAAGTGGTAAACAGGCTGCTTAGCATCCACAGCAAAGTTGCCCATCAGTCATGACTTGTGCAAAGCACAATAGCAACTCTAAACTGAGCCACTGTGTGCACACGTGTGCCCCGGGATAGGCTGGCACCCTGTACATGGGCACTTTCTGCCTTGCTTTTATTAATTGCCCAATTTTCTGAATCCTCATCTTTTAGTAAAAGCTCCAAAAAAAAAAGGAGGGGTGCCAAGGCACATGAACTCAGGCTGTGCTATTACTCATCTTACATTAATGTCTTTAGGATGTGGGAAGAGAATAAAGCCCCCATGAAAACATTCAAGGACAATGGGAATTAAAAGAAGGTGTTTGCAGCTGGGAGGCCACCCCTACGCCATTACTGTTTTGACTGTGTGTGTTGTCTGCATTATTTGGTGCCAGTCTTGAACATTTCTTTGTTAATCTGTGTCCTTTATGGGATTTCTAGGGTGCCATGAACTGTGACGATAGCCTGCACATCATCTCTCCTTTGAGAGACAGCGTCCCCTTGTCCAAGTTAGCCAAGACCAGAGTGTTCCTCAAGCTGGACAACTCCCAGCCGACGGGCTCATTCAAGATTCGGGGCATTGGGCACCTGTGCAAGACCGTGAGTAACAAATCCTGAAAAGAAGGTCAATGTAATATTAGCATTAGCTGCTGGGCACTCAGTGATGTCTATGCCATGGATGTGTGTGTGTGTGAGAAGTCAAAGGGGGCGAGAAAGGCACATCCAAAAAAAGGGTTTTGATTACTGCATGAGGAGGAGCAGGGATGCCACACCTGTCTGCCATACTTTTTGGGTCATTTGGAATTAGGTACAGGAGGAAGGGGGTACTGTGTCTGCGGGCTTGGAGTGTTGAGGCTGGCACTAGACGATAAGGGTCAAGAGTGGACATTCACATTTTGGGAATGTCCGTTTGGCTCAAAGGAGGTTGGCATGGAGACCACCAATCCTGCCAAAGCTGAAAGGGCCTCGTCTATGGAGAACAAGGCGGCTTGTATGGCCCCTCTTATGCAGCGATAGGCAGACAGTGTTCAGAACAAATTAACAAGGAATAAAATGTTCTCTCTGTTTTTGTGTGTCTTGGCAGTGGGCGACAAGAGGATGCAAACACTTTGTGTGCTCATCAGGTAAGTAAACAACTTGTGCCTACGGGCTGCTCAGATTCTCTTTGTAAGCGGACAAAACCCTTATAAGCACTCTTAAAAACCTATGAGATATAGAGATACACGGTACATACTCACACATACAGGCATACCCTCTTATATACGACAGTGGTGTACAGCATACACACATAAGGAGGCACAATTACAATCTTTTAAAGATATATTAACAAAAGCATGAGGTATACAAAATATACTGTACACTCTGATTGATGTATGAATACTCTATATACCCATATATATATATATATATATATATATATGTATATATATATATATATATATATATATATATATATATATATATAATATGTAAGGTATGTACATCACTAGTATACATTTGCAGAGAGAAATGCCCTTACAATCCTTTAAAGATACACCAACAAATCTATGGCATATGCAGCATATGTATGGTATATGTCATAAGTTGTACCTTGGAAGTTTGATTTTTTTTATTAGTAATTTCCATACCGTCCAAACTTTTATGGAAATCGGTTGTGTAGACGCATCTGTAAAAAAAATCATTGATATACACACACGTATACCACCTCTTACCTTCTACACTAATTCAAGTTTGTGTGTCCCACACCTGCATTTGAAACCAGTGCCCTCGCGTATGTGATTTTGTAAGGAAATTATTTCTAAATTGAGACCTTGTGACCGATTGATGTTCTTGCTCTTTAGCAAATAGTTTGACAACTGACTCTCCTTAGACGAGACGTGCAAAGTCTGTCCGGTCTTTCTTTAAAGTTTATTATGTTTTGGTGTACTTGATGGGTCTATCTTTGCCCACCAGTATACTTGTGACATTTCTCTTTACTTCTTATAGCACCTTTTGCCGAACACTCACCTCAAAATGCAATAGAGGAGCTTCACAGAGTCACCCCAAGCAGCAGATGGCGACGGCTTCATAATGTCTATTAAATAACGAGACTGTGTTTCTATCTCTTAAACAAGGCAGTGAGAACCGATTCTGAGCACTTTGCCATTCAGGTTTAAACCTGTCCAAACCCGTACGACAAATGACGGCACCCTCTGTCGTTTAGTTGATTGCCAGTCACCGTTTCATGCAGTTGTGTTTCCCCTCGTGCGCCGGAATCCGTTTGAAATTTCTAGTAAAATTGAGCAGAACACCAACGGAATCTTTTCAAATGCTTACTGAGGATTACGGGGAAGGCTGCATGTCTCCTGCACGCGTGTTTCTCCTAAATTGAAATTGGTGTGTAAAGAGACACCTTCTGAGTCAATGTATGCAGTAAAGAAGTAAAGAAGAAACCGTCCGAGGTCTTGCAACAGCCGACAGAAACTGATCTGCTCCACGCCTTCGACCAGTGGAAGCCAAGACTGCATCCGTGCGTAACTGCGAATGGGGACAAGTGCTAGAATTGTTGTATAGATAAAAGGGAGTTATTGCGTCAGTCTCGTTATTCAATAGACAGACCTCATATACCAAACTAACACAAAAGTCATAAAGGTCACAGTACCTTAGTGGCCCCTCGCGGTGTCAACGCAGCCAAAACAGGAGGCCACAAACCCCACCACTGATTCACTGAAAGCGCCTGTCCCTCCTGTAATTCAAATTGTGAGATGTGATTACTTTCGAATCGATAAATTACAGACAGAGCGACTTGCCAATTCTGGCCTTGTTCTATTAAAGATCAAAATGCACAGTGATGGGAGTCGGCCTGTGTCCAGCCTCACCTGTTTGGCGTTTCTTCACAGGAGGCAACGCCGGGTTGGCAGCAGCATACTCTGCGAGGAAACTGGGGATACCAGCAACCATCCTTGTTCCCACCAGCACTCCGTCCTTCACCGTTCAACGCCTGAGAGATGAGGGAGCCACAGTTTCTGTAATGGGAGAGGTGAGTCCTGCCTGTTTACTGTCCATCAAGTCCCTCATGGTGTTGACGCTCATGCGCTGTCCACCCAAAGGTTTGGCATAAACCTGTCCACCTGTAAGAAGGTTAACTTGATGCTGGCACTACTTTGCTTTTTGAGCTTTGGTGTCATCAAATGAGTTGCATTTTCACTTCTGCCATTGAGGCCACACAACAGAAAGGCCCATTTCTAAATTCGGTTATTCAAATTCACCCCTCGTCATGATCCAAATCAACTCTAATTTAGATCTTTAAAAATTACCTGTATTGCTACAACACTCAAAGTCATGGTGGGGCTAGGTAAATCAGACATGGGCACAAGGGAGCAATGCCACCAATGCCCTGGTCTTATCGTCATCACCAGCAGTTTCAATCCACTTCTCCTAGGGGGAGCTGCATTGACAACATGGTGAGCTACACCTGACCAGGCCATCAGGCTTCCCCAGCAACATCTTCCAGCTCCTCCTGGGGAATTCCCACACACTCCCATGGTTTTCCAAGCTTTATTATACCATTCAAATGGTAGGGAAAGGGAACTGATTGACTGGCGAAGAGTATGAGGAAAGAAACTTTAATCTGTAGATGATCATCCATTAAACAGGAGAAGAAAAACACCCAGGACACAGATCCAGTAGTGGAGCCAGGCCTGGAATTGGTGTGTACCAGCAAGCACCCAGTCGCCGGGTTAAGCCATCTAGCTAAGTCAGTGGCACAGAGTGCAGGGTGAAGGTCGAGGTACGAGTGCAATGGCCGTTGCGTTAGTCATATCACAATATTAACGCATGCTGTAGAAACACACCTGTGTACAGCACAAATTAAGTGAGGAGCTCACAATACGTAACTGTTATGACTTTCATGTTGTTTTCACATACCAAACCATTTCCACAATTTAATCTAATGTGTATCCAGACTATATTGCGCATAAAGGCAGGAAACAACCTTGGATGGCTCCTCAAATAGGCTTTCTCCAGAAGAGTTACATCATCTATCATGAGCATATTATAGAATAACAAAGTGAAGAATAGCAGGATGTACAGTCTGTCGATGATGGTGGAAGGCGGCTCCTACATCCTGGGATGGTGTGGAATAGCCAGAAGACTAACGCCAATCTAAAGCTAAATGACGTACTAATCTTGTCCTTGTTGGCTTTATTCCGAGTGAAGGGTGAGCTCACTAGCTCCCCAAGTGGCCATAATGTACAAAATGTTATGGAGGTCAGAGGGGAACAGCTTGGCTCATTTGCCTGCATACCTCACAAGGGTCAAAGCTCACTGGCCACATCTCAAATAGAATACCCACAGCACTGTACTTTGATTAGAGGGGATAAACTAAAATGTCCCCCAAAAATAAATCAGATGTGTCTGAAACTTGAACATTCACCGATAGAAACAAGTGCCGTGGTCTAATTTACACGTGTGGGTGCAGAGTTATGGATGTAAACAAAAAAGGACAAGGAGTTACCAAAAATATTATTAGGACTTAATGGTCCACATCGTCGATCAGATAAAGGCACTTACCTGATAAGCCTGCACTTTTGTGTGGTGGTCTTAATACACATGCAGGAACAGGATCTAAAATGAGAAGCAAATCAACCAGATGAATCAGGGCAGGTCTGCATTTGTGGTTCACTTTCTTAATTGTTCACAGATCCTGGATGAGACTATTGAGCATGCCATGAGAATGGCGGAGAACAACCCCGGCTGGGTATACATCCCACCTTTTGATGACCCTCTCATCTGGTGAGTACCTACAAAAGTTTTTTTTGTTTTTAGTGGGTTAAGATATGGCCGTTACAAAACGTGACCACACCAGACAGCCCATCTAAACACATCAGTTATTAAAGCACTGCCAGTTGCTCAGCTTCTCCCCGTGTCTGTGTGGCTTTCCTGCCAATGTCCAAAAAGTCATGCAGGGTAGGTGAACTGGGGATGTTAAATTGGCATTACTGTGTGCTTGCTGTGTGATGAACTGGTGCCCAGACCAGGGTTGGTTCCTGCTTTGTGCCCTATGCCAGCTGGGATTAGGTTTTAATTATTTTTTTTTAGCTTTATTAGATCTAGGCTGAGTGACTTGTTTTTCTCGTCATACACATTTCATTGTATGTTGACCCTGTGTTAACCTATATATGACAAATAAACCTAAACCTAAACCTTCAGCCACCCAAATGACCCTGGTCCAGATTAAGCGGGATAGAAAATAACGTGAGACTTTACCCCTTATCCATGAATGACATTTTTATAACATTTCCATGAATGGAAACTGGTTGAACTGGTTAAATCTGCCTAAAAAGCAATACAATAACTGAAATGAAGTAAATGTGATGTAAATTTTCAATGGTTTACATGTTACCTTTGTAATAGTAATGCGTGTTCAGGGTACAGTCACAGTAGCACTAAAACAAGACATCAGTTACACGTCTAATTCGCATCCAGGACAGTCGCTCAGAATCTGCCTCAACTTCAACTTGTTTGCAGGCCAGACACGCAAGGGAATGCTCGGAATGTTCCTGGCAAACGGGAAGTTTGCACTGGGAGCAAGCGGCCTTTATCTTTCTCTCCTTTGCCCTTGGGCACATGTGACAGCGTCGCTTCTTAGCTACATTTGCTGCATCTCCACGGGGCTGTTTCAGCGACTCCAGTGCTCTCAATGGAACGTTTGACACTGTGTCACTTCCATCATCAATGTCCTCTTTATTTGAGTTGTCTGATGTACCGAAATCCGACAACTCCATTATTTTAGCCAGGGCTTCACTTGCATTGAACTTCTTTGTTGGTCATTCATTGTTCATAAACACATCAACTGGACTTGCTCCTCAACAAACTGTACACCAGCAATGTCTCAGGTAGGACTAAGAAAATCTAAACCAAAGAAAATACAAATTTAAATAGAAAATTCAAATATAAAATGAAGCAAAATGCTCATACAAAAATGGTAACGTTTCCTTAAATGGAGGGGTCTCGGAGACCCCAACTACTTTGTGCTACTGTAGCACTTATTTGCACTAAGCTATTGAGAAGCGGATTTCGGCACATTTTTCAAGACAAAACAAAATGAAAAGTCAGAAAATTTCATGGCTGTCGTATTACCATGAAAGGGAAAGAATTTGAAAATCTGCGACTGGGGGCCTTGGAGACCCCCCCCCCCCCATTCATGGATGAGGGTTACAAACAAAAGGTATCATATGTATGTCATATAGTGCCTTTACTTCTCAAACAGGGATTTCTGTAATCCTTTACTATAGATTTTTCACTTTCATAGTGCAGGGGTCGCCAACTCCGGTCCTGGAGGACCACTGTGGCTGCAGTTTTTCATTCGAACCCTTTTCTGTTTTTGCTGCTAGTTTTCATCGACTTGCTCTTGAAGACTCAGACCCCTTAATTGTTTCTTTTTCCTTAATGAGATACAAAATGAGCCAAAACAACTGGTGTCCATCATAGAATATCTGAAAATAAAGAAAGGTCTCAGGAATGCTGATCTGCTCAGGTCCACAAACAGTGCTCTTAGAAAAGAGAAAATCAACAATTTCAGAAATGTCTGCTAATGCACCACGAGAGCAGCAACAAGCCACGGAATTAAAGGACGGGTTTAAATAACGACAGGACTCGGCACTCTCATTAAGCAGCTGGTTGGAGTTGGAGGCCCTGACTTAGTTGGTCTTCTGTCGGCTCCCTCACTTAACATTTCATTTCTCTTTGGTGCCCTTTAAGGAAAGAAATGAAGCAATTCAGAGGAACAAATCTTAAATAACAAGTCAATTAAAATGAATTCAAAAAGACGTTAATGAGCAGCACAAACAGGGCACTCTTTAAAAAGGGTTAGAATGAAAACCCTCAGCCACGGTGGTCCTCCAGGACAGGAGTTAGCGACCCCTGGTATAGTGCATGTGCAGGAAAAACACAGTGCATAAAATTATCAAAAAATATGGGATCCCTTACATAGACAACTAAGTAAATACAAATAATTTTACTCCAGATCTCCTATATAGCACCTTTCATATCTATTCACTTACGTACTAATCCAACTTTGTATAATTAATCATCACATATACTGTTAATCAAAGTACACTTTTCCTTTCAACAAGGGAGCACTGCTGAAAATATCTGCCAAATTCATAAACAGAAAAGGCTGGGACTTACATTTTTCTTAATTTTGTTCTTCCTCTTTCTGATTTAAAAAGGGAAGGCCACACCACGATTGTCAAAGAACTGAAGGAATTGATGGAGGTCAAGCCAGGGGCCATCATCCTGTCCGTGGGAGGCGGTGGCATGCTCTGCGGGGTCGTGCAGGGCTTAAGAGAAGTCGGCTGGCATGAGGTGCCCATCATCGCCATGGAAACAAAGGGCGCCCACAGTCTCAACGCAGCCGTGCAAGCCGGAGAACTCGTCACTCTGCCCGAGATCACCAGGTAAGTTCAAGTGAGTCAGCAAGCCCTCGGTCAACTCTCCTGCCGTGGGCTCATCCCAAAGTTCACCTTGTTATCAGGCACTTTGCAGCTCGCAGGCGGTCAATATGAGCAGTTCAGCATCTAGCGATGCCACTCGCAGGTGTTGACAACCCCGCTGATTACACAGAGTCATCGAGCTTGGCAGATAAACTTGGGACCATAATGTAATGTCGGGAGCTAGAAAAGATGGCTGAAGTGAAGATGAGCCTTCGCTTAGCCTGGCAATGTGTAGCCCATACAGACTGTGCTTTGTAACCCAGCTGGCCTTGACTTATGACAGTCTGAACACCCTTTCAGTCTCAAATAGCATTTTGTGATAAATAAAAAGCCTACACGTCATGACATATGAAATGTATTCACTAGAGCAACAAAGTCTGGCTTTCTCATATTTGAATGAAGCCGTGCGCTGCTTCTCCATGATGTTTCAGATGGGGTCTGATTGTTGGCTTAAGTGTTTTCCTCCATTCTCTGTCATTTTATGAATTATTATTGGACATGTTTTTGTTGTTTGCTTATTTAGTATTAATGTGTCACATGTATACAGTGCATCCAGAAAGTATTCCCAGCGCTTCATCACTTTTTCCACATTTTGTTATGTTACAGCCTTATTCCAAAATGGATTCAATTCATTTTTTTCCTCAGAATTCTACACACAACACCCCATAATGACAACGTGAAAAAAGTTTACTTGAGGTTTTTGCAAATTTATTAAAAATAAAAAAATTGAGAAAGCACATGTACATAAGTATTCACAGCCTTTGCCATGAAGCTCAAAATTGAGCTCAGGTGCCTCCTGTTTCCCCTGAGCATCCTTGAGATGTTTCTGCAGCTTCATTGGAGTCCACCTGTGGGAAATTCAGTTGATTGGACCTGATTTGGAAAGGCACACACCTGTCTATAGAAGGTCCCACAGTTGACAGTTCATGTCAGAGCACAAACCAAGCATGAAGTCAAAGGAATTGTCTGTAGACCTCCAAGACAGGATTGTCTCGAGGCACAAATCTGGGGAAGGTTACAGAAAAATGTCTGCTGCTTTGAAGGTCCCAATGAGCACAGTGGCCTCCATCATCCATAAGTGGAAGAAGTTCGAAACCACCAGGACTCTTCCTAGAGCTGGCCGGCCATCTAAACTGAGCGATCTGGGGAGAAGGGCCTTAGTCAGGGAGGTGACCAAGAACCCGATGGTCACTCTGTCAGAGCTCGTCTGTGGAGAGAGGAGAACCTTCCAGAAGGACAACCATCTCTGCAGCAATCCACCAATCAGGACTGTATGGTAGAGTGGCCAGACGGAAGCCACTCCTTAGTAAAAAGCACATGGCAGCCCGCCTGGAGTTTGCCAAAAGGCACCTGAAGGACTCTCAGACCATGAGAAAGAAAATTCTCTGGTCTGATGAGACAAAGATTGAACTCTTTGGCGTGAATGCCAGGCATCAAGTTTGGAGGAAACCAGGCACCGCTCATCTGGGGTGACGGTTCATCTTTCAGCAGGACAACGACCCTAAGCACACAACTCTGTGAATGTCCTTGAGTGGCCCAGCCAGAGCCCAGACTTGAATCCGATTGAACATCTCTGGAGAGATCTTAAAATGGCTGTGCATCCAACCTGATGGAGCTTGAGAGGTGCTGCAAAGAGGAATGGGCGAAACTGGCCAAGGATAGGTGTGCCAAGCTGGTGGCATCATATTCAAAAAGACTTGAGGCTGGAATTGCTGCCAAATGGGCATCGACAAAGTATTGAGCAAAGGCTGTGAATACTTATGGACATGGGATTTCTCAGTTTTTTTATTTTTAATAAATTTGCAAAAATCGCAAGTGAACTTTTTTCAAGTTGTCATTATGGGATGTTGTGTGTTGAATTCTGAGGAAACAAATTCATTTAATCCATTTTGGAATAAGGCTGTGACATAACAAAATGTGGAAAAAGTGATGCGCTGGGAATACTTTCTGGATGCACTGTAGATGCTTCTTTGCTCATGGCGGCTACATCATGGCTGTAGGCGTGTTCAGTCTGGCAGGGAATCATTTAAGGGTCACTATTTTAAGTATATTTTGGTTTCAGATTCAGAGTTTATTTTTAATTTTATTTTTTATGGTTTCTCCTTGGCCTCTAAAAATATATTTGTTTCAAGAGTTTAAGGATTCAAAGAATATGGTTGTCATATTAGTTTTTGAATCTGATGCATCTTTAACACTGTTTAAATAGTTCTCTGGCGGTGCCATCTTGTTTCATTATGGGTTCTGCTATCTCGAGCACCCGCAGATGGAGATACATTCACAGGTTGCCCAGTAACGTCTCCTGGAGTGACATCAATTAGCCTGACGACCTATAAGCTTGCAATACTGAGCATTCATCATCCATGTTTATGGAGTGAAAGAAGAGACAAGGGTGACATTAAAGTGTGGGGGACCCTGTTTAAGCATGAAACAAAAAGAGGGAAAAGAAAGTAAAATTGCAGTGAAATCTGTTAATGTTATTTACTGCCTCTCTGTTCAGGATTCTTCAATGTGAAGCTCTGTTGTTCTCTGGTTAGGAATAAATGACAACTTCTGGCAAACTCCTTCTTTAAACAGCCCACGGAGAAGAAGAAGGACCTGCAGGGCCAAATCAGAAGTATAGGCACGTGAGCCTCATCCTTCAGGCTCTGGGCGAAATGAGACTGTTAACAAATCGCACTCCCCCAAACGATGGTTGGCGTCTGTGTCCTTAACTCATTCAGGATGCTGGCGATTTGCTCGCGTTTGATTTTTGTTGGAACATTTAAAGGAATCTCTGGTTTTGATTTCTTTTCTGCCCGTTGTAGTGAGAGAGGTCTGTGGTGGTACGTCTTAATGTCGTCGTGTTCAGGCTCAGATGAATGTAGATGTGTGTGTGTTAGCATTACAGAGCAGCTCCCGAGGTTGATCATGCACTCGCATGCAGTTCAGCCTCACTAGCGCTCAGGGGTCTGTAATCAGCGTGGCTGCATTCCTATCAGCTTAAAAGGTGCCTGAGCAGGATAGTGGAGGAGATCAGACTAACAAGGAGAGTAGGGAGTGGGACCAGCATGGTGGACAGGAGGCAGAATAGTCAGTGGCCCTGCAAGGGAGCGAGAGGAACAGATCTCCAAGTGCAAGTCGCTCACACTGAGCAACGTGGAGGAGTTGGAAGTGATCGAGTAATCCAAGAGGTCCTGCAGATGCCGATGGAGGCAGCAGGAATGAGGGTGTCTGGCTCAGAGCGGGACAGCAGACGTCTAAGGGGGCAGTCAGGATGGGAGCCAGAGAGAGGGGGACAATTTTTTGGTATCTCCACCCGCATGTAAGACCCAAAGTGTGAACTCAGGGAGACGGAAAGAGAGATGTGCTGGGCTGACAGGAGTCGAGGTAACCCAAAGTCTGGAGTTTTATTGTTGGATTTCATGAAATTTATTTATTGCTGATTTTACTCCCACCTAAACAGCACTGATTTTTATCATACATTATTTTATTAAGTATTAAAAACGACTTGCACTTTGTTTGGAATATTTGTCGGTTGAATAAAAGCCCAATTGAACTTTGCACTTTTCTCAGTTCATGACTATCGGTTCTGGATTCAAAAACCCAAAATGGCAGCTGTGGCTACAATGGACTATCATTCCCATCAAGCAAAATTTCCACTATTTAAGGTTTACGACTTTCTTGGTACAATGTTGTGCTTAAGATTCTTGTCTCGCTCATATCCTGGACGGTGTTTACAAAGACTTGCCAGTTTCATTTTTACATTTCATCGCCTGATTCTCTCTCTCTATTCAAAATGACTGCTGCTTGCTCTGTGCAGTCGGTACATTTGGGTTTTCTGGTATTGAGTTTGTTTTTGGGTTTCCTTTTTTAGGTAATCTCTTTTGTCTCACTTTTGCTTTTTTTTGCCTGCCTCGTCTTTTCTGACTCTTTGATTACTTAAATGAATTCTTTACATAAAGAAGATGCGCTAGCTTTTATACTTTAGGTCACAGGTTTATGGTCACTCTTTTACCTATAGGACATTCTTGAGTATTATGAACTTTAAAAGCTGGCCCTGAACCCTGTTTTAGGCTTTTGCACACCAGAAAGCCTGCTATTAGTGTTTGCTGCTAGGCTGCTTGGGGTGAAGCCTGATCTTTAGGACCAGACCTAGCAATGTCCTGGTCTTGTGTTTGTTATTGTGAGGCCTGCTTTTTGCTTCTTTTTGTGTTGCTGAATCACAACATCGTCTTCCTAGCTTCCTATTTTGATCTTGATGCCTGCTTTCTCCCACAGTGTTGCCAAGACTCTGGGAGCTAAACGGGTGGGTGCACAGACACTTAAAGTGGCTAAGGAGCACCCAGTTTTTTCTGAGGTGGTGACAGATCAGGATGCCGTGATGGCCATTGAACGGTTTGTTGGTAAGTATCAAGTAAAATGGGTGCCAAATTGCTTGGCAATTAACAGTAGCTTTCATTACCAAAACCCCCCGTGGCTGAATTTGTGTTTCTGAGCTTTGTTGATTGGTTGATTCAAGTTCTTGTAAAGCCAAGACTTTCATGTCATCTTATCATTCTCTCTCATTCATTCCACAGATGATGAGAAGATTTTAGTGGAACCAGCATGTGGCGCTGCGCTGGCAGCCGTCTACAATAATGTGGTCTATAAGCTGCAGGAAGAAGGCAAGCTGAGTCAGGACTTGTCATCAGTCGTCATTGTGGTGTGTGGGGGCAACAACATCACCCTGGGTCAACTGCAGAGACTGAAGGAGCAGCTGGGGCTTCCCAACACCATAGCCGCCTAACTCACAAAACGGACATTGTGTGTGGCCATAGCGGAAAGAATTCAGGAGAACCAAATCTAAAATTACAATTCACACCAAATACAAGATATTGGGTAAAAACTAAAAGAAACTTAGTGACCCAAGGAAACTGTAAGACGCCATAGTGGCCGAGGTTTGTTAAAATAAATGCTGGAATTCAGAGTCGTGAGCAAAATACGGCAAGACACTGTGTCATCATGCACTTCGCAGAGTACACCTTTACTGTAACAACACGGTGTTCAAGAACTGCAGAATTCTACTCAAACAGGAAGCACACACAAATATTTGTAACCAATCAATTTGCCCGTTACCTTTTCTGATGAACATCAACATGTAACACACATACAGTATATCCTTAAAAGCTCTGCAAGCAAATCTAATTGACCAAGAATTAAGCAAAAACTTGGAACTAACAGATAAAAATTACATAAATTTTAAATTATGAATGCAAAAGAGAAATTGGCCTCTACCTACTTCCTTTGCTTCTTTAAAAGAGATTCCTGTAATTGTGGAGTCTGTCCCAAGGTAGAACATTTGTAATACAGAATAATAACACATCATAACGAGAATGTGATGTCTGTAGTGGAGGACAGTTAGTCGATTCATTGAGAGAGAGTACTTTCTATTTTAACCCATCAACTTTAGTCATTCAGTTCAGTTTCAAATTGTTGCTTTCTCTGTATTTTTTTTTTTTTTTTAACCGGATGTGGTGTTTGCAGAAGTATTGCATACATTTAAACCATTCTATAAAGGCCCTACCCCACAAGGGAAGGTCCAACTGGCTCATTGGGATGGACCATCAGCACCACCCTTCTATGCAAAGATATAACTAAAATAAATGATAAATCTCAATGTACTTAAACCCATCTTGCTATCGTGAGGTGGATTATACATCAATGTATAGAAAAAAAAAATACCAGCAAGCAACCTCGTTATAATTTCACAGGTGGTAAGAATTCATTATGCGCAGACTGTACCACAGGAACCACATTCCAAGCTGCCCACATCATTCCAAAAGTCTTCCATCGATTGTTTGCGGTAAGCGACATCATCCCATTCAATGCCTGAACCTTTCGGCCGTTTTTTAAATGCACTTGGGTAATAAAAGGTTGGATAAACATTCTAGGAAATAGTCACTTACCCGCCATCCCTTCCCTACTCAGGTAGGACTCAAGATACCCAAAAAATGATAATCTGACCAATTCAAATTTACAGTTTTCGAGGTGTAATTTACAAAATGTACCAGAAATTGCCTGAGGTTTTATTTTTATGTATTTAAAAAAAAATTATATGTTCAACTTAGTGAAGCCTACTTTCTTAGCTTGGTGATAAAGGGAAATGTGCTCATGACGAAGGACACCGTTACAAATGGCTACTGACCTTGCAAACACAGTGGTGTCTCCTGGCCAGTCGACTGGAGTTTGACTTATTTGTTCTTTTTGTGTATATAAAGTTTTGTAAAGTAGCCTGTTAATTTATAGCTGTTGGCAAATTAAATGTTGATCTTCATGTTATTATGTTAAAGAGGTTCCATTGAAATTTAAAATACTTTGTTATTAAAGGATAAATAAAAACTACGCTTTTTTTTCTCTAGATCTGTCATGATTGTGGGTTTCCTTACTATGTGATCAATTTTTGACCATGTCTACACGTGTTTATTTTGTCAATCTGACTTTGCATTACGTTTATCATTACCGATTTTCATGACCCTTGTTGTCATGTTTCATAAGAACGTAAGAAACGTGACAAACGAGATGAGACCATTCGGTCCACCAAGCCTGTTTGTTTTGCTCACAGCTAACTGAAATGCTATTTTTGCCCATCAAGCTACACTCAAAGTGACAAAGTGAGAACATCTTTTCAGAAAGGGGAGGAAATTTATTTAAAATAAAGTCACAAACTGAAATCTCTCATTTAAAGAAGTTGTTTGACCCTTTCCTTGTGGTCAGGTGTCATCCTATCTGCTTTAATTCTCCTTGAGATGTTTCTAGAACGTGACTGGCGTCCACCTGTGGCAAACTGAACTGATGGACTGGACCTCATTTAGAAAGGCACTTGTGGACCTGTGTATAGAAGGTCCCACAATTCACACTGCATGTCAGGACAACAACCAAGCCAAGAAGTTCAAGGAACTCTCTTTAGACCTCAGTGATCAACTTGAGGTGAGGCACAGATCAGGGCCTGGGGATCAAACTATTTCTAAAGCTTTGCGTGTCCCCTCGAGAATTGTGGAACCTCCAGAACAGACCAAACCAAGTATTCAGACAAGATGGGCTTTGATCAAGGAGGTGACCAGGAACCCAATGGTCACTATAACAGAACTTCAGAAGTCCTCTGCCGAGATGGGAGAACATACCAGAAGGATGAACATCTCAGCAGTACTCCTTCAATTAGGTGCTTATGGAAGAGTGGCCACTCCGATTGTAGTTAGCCAACAGCACTTACTGGACTCTGAGAGCAGGAGGGAAAAGATTCTCTGGACTGATGAAACAAAATTAAAACTCTTTGGGTAGAGCTCCAAGCTGTAAAATCTGGTGAAGACCAGACACTGCTCAGCACCGGTCTAATACCATACCTATGGTGAAGCACAGTGGTGGAGACATCATGCTAGGGGGACAGGGAGGCTTGTCAGAACTGAGGAAAGGATGACTGCTGAGAGGTCCCTACAAAAAACCTGCTCCAGTGTGCACTCCACCTCAGACTGGGATGACCCGAAGCATACAGCAAAGACAATACTAGCATGACTTCAGGACAAGTTCTCAGAGTGTCCATGAATGGCCCAGCCAAAGCACAGAGTTAAACCCCAGAGAACATGAGTGGAGAGACCTGAAGATGGCCGTTTACAGACGCTTCCCATGAAACCTAACAGAGCTTGAGTGTATCTGCTAGAAAGAATGAGGTAAACTGTCCTAATCCAAGTGTGCAAAGCTTATAAAGACTTAGGACATGCCAAGCTGGAATTGGTGCCAATTGGTCTTCTACAAATGAATGAAAACATTTCTTCATTTTGCCATTCGGGGTTTGGGTTTAACGGATGGGCAAAAACAGCAAATTTACTCCATTCTAATCATATCTACAACACATTAAAGAAAATACAAAGTGAGGGGGTCTCAATGCTTCCTGCATTCACTGTACACAGTTTTTGTGACCCTCCCTTTCAGGATCTATTTTCCATTCTTCATACTCTTTAGATAGGCCACAAGACTAAACCTTATTAGTCATCATTGCCATTTTGAAATTGATCTTATTAAGCAGCTGGACCAGGATGACCCACATAGGCGTAATAATGTAGTTCAACCCGGTACAGATCCACAACGGTATCAGGGGATCTGCATGTCCTGGGGATGTCTCAGGGTGCACAAGTAGTGACCACCTGAAGGCGGAGAACAACAGAAGGGTTAATCTGGCTTTCTCAGAGTGAGCAGAAATGGACAAACTGGTTTTCAAGAGGGCTGTAGTGGGAAAGGCTTAGGGAGTGGGATGTATTGTACTCGCCATAATCACCTGGAGAACATCCTGTTCACAAACATCCCACCTGCATAAATAGCTCAAGTGGGCGTATCGAGTGGTGTCTTCCAATTGGACGAGACGCATCACGAGGTGTGGGTGGTGGTTGTAAATACTCAGGTAGGCCTCCAAGCTATTTAAAGCTTATTACCTTTAACCTCATTAGGAGTTAGGCGGAAGAGTTGCCATAGAGTCTGGAGCTGAAAAAACAGAAGAGGAGTAACCTTACATACAAAGGCATTAAAAACTCATCCTGAGGACATAGCAGACCAGATGTCCTGGAGTGGCTTTACAACCACACCATCACGGAGGAGATTAGCACCAACCTCTCCACAAAGATCTCATCCAAAACGGGACCATCACCAATCTTGAGTGTTGTTTTAAAAGATATAGATGAGATGGGCCATTTACAGCTGGATCAACTATTTCCACCCTAAAGCAGAAGTGTTGGCCCCCCGGCACGGGTCCAGACAAGCCAGTCATCTCTGTTTTAGTCATTTATTCAGCTGTGTGTGCGTGTTTTTTTTTGTACTACTGAAAGCACATTATTCTTATTCCTAGCGCTATACACTCACAACGATTTCTAAGACATGACCACCTTGATCTCCTGACCTACCAACATCCAGCGCTACGACAGAATTATAAACAGGTTTCTTTATTTTACACCACGCAGTTCACACGTATCATCTTATCAAGGAGCCACAGTAACTGTCTCACAATTACAAGCTGCAATTCACCTTTTTATCGATATTTATCTTATAGAAAATATCATATACTGTTGTAGATTGTCCCAAACTATTACTAGAAGAATACATAAACAAATAACAAAAAAATCAGCTGCAAAAAGCATCCAATGAATTGAACTGCCTTTACGGGTCTTTTAAAACATATTAGCTATGCAGCCACAAGCTACCCTGCTTCTATGATATATAGAAAAAAGTGACATTTGATTTATCGATATACTGCCTGCCCTTGGTATCAGCTTATCAGTTTCTAAAAACTGATATTTAACAAATCCTAATTATTTTTATATACATACTGCACACATAAAAAGACAGAATTAAAAAGTAAAGACAACTTACTGTTTAAAAGCAATAACTGTGAGCAGATGAACACAACAGTTCTGTCACATTGTCTCCCTGCAGGTCCGTGTTCTACTAAATTCTTCAGCTTTTAGGCTGCCCCTGAATCCAGGTCTGCACCGCATTCTTAACCTCATCATCAGCGATGAAGCTATGACCGCATAGAGAGAATGGGCCGAAAATCCAATAGTCACATGGTGCTAGATCAAGGGCTGTAAGGGAGATGTGGAAGACATTCAAGTCACATCCGCTGCATTGTCATGCATGTTACTACAAATTTTTGTGATGTGCCATCTTTTGGAATGACACATATGTCTCTGAAATATGTCATTTGGTAAGGGATTCATGAAAGATGCATTAATCTTTGTGATGTGCCTTCTGTTAGAATGACAGAGACACAGCAACCAGACAGACACACAGCTAAATACCCTTAAGGTGGACAAGTCAGCAGTTTCTATGGGGTGTACTTACTTTGTCCAACAGACTCTAGATGCGGACCTCCAGAGCTCCACTTCACCGAGGTGGCTGTTGCTTTATATTATACATGTCAGTGATGATACCTGGTTACATTGTGGTTAAGATTAGGGGTGGGAGAGGGTTATCGGACTCAAGTCAAGTAAACCATGTGACAGAAACCTGCAATCCAATCTGCTGTCCAGCAGAGCTGCGGAGGTCTATAGCTGGACCCATCTCAATTTCTCACATGACAGAAACACAGCGGTCCTCAGTTACAGTCCTGGAGGTCCGCAGAGGCTGCAGGTTGTCATTCCAACCAGTTTCATAATTAGAAGCCAGGCCTAGCAGATAATGAAACTTGGAATTTAATTCTGTGGCTTGTTAGTGCTTTCCTTCTGCCAAGACAAATCTTTATCACAGTGTAGATTCTTTTTTTTCCTCATTTTCTGAAAACACTATCCAGATGTTTTGTGAACCGGACCTGCTCTTTTCTCTCCGATTTATTTCTAAACATTTTATCAACAAAGAAACTTCATGATGCAAATGCATGGGTTAGGGATTCCATTGTCAACTGGACCTCATTATTAACTGACGGCTGGGTAAGAAATCAGGCAGCACGTGTCAGACATGCGAGTCCGGTGGTCCTCAGACAAGCTCAACTGGGGTAAGCACTACCACACCATGGCGAGAGGAGACGCTACTGCTAATGGTATCCTCTCCTTTTTCCACAGCCTGGAGAAGATGCCCAGTGTGGGCACACACACCTCTGGCTGTAATGTCTGGAACAAACCCTGCCCCTTAAGGTCATTTTACCATAAAAGTGTTGATCCAGAAAGGTGTCCAAGTACCAATCAGGACCCAAACAAAAGACAGAGAGCAGACATCTGGCTGACTTTTCTGTCGATCCTTATACACAAAATTTCTTTGCTTTATTTTTTGAGCCTTTAAGTTCCAATTAATCAGGGTGGTACCCTGACATTTCTCTTTACTCCTGACTTCCACCTTACCACCGGGTCATACAGGGTCCTGAATCGTAACAAGCGAGTCTACTGAAACTAAGCCCAAATTAAAGCCCACATTGCTTTAAAAGTTACTAAACGCATTCCAATTAAGAAGCTGGTGAAAGCGAAAATCTGCAGCCACTGCAGTTCTCTAGGATGTAATGGAGGTGCCGTGACATAAGAGGTACAAGTAGGCAAGATAAACTGAACACACAGACACACACACACAAACCTTTATTGTAAACTAAAAGCCACACAAATTAACCGGACCTAAATGGAATTTGACTGAAGCCCCGTGGGCTGCAATGGGAGTCATCATGTCGGCTTAGAACTGCAAGCAGAGAATACAGTTAATTAGGCAATGTTATGAGTAAAGTTTTCAAAATAAAGCCATGTTCACTAGCTTGGCCACAGTGTCCTATCCAAGACAACTCATCATCCATTTAAAACTGGCACAGTATCAGAGTGGCCTGCGATAGTCTGGCACACCGTCCACTGCTTTGTGTGCTGGATCAGCGTGACCCTGGATTAACAGGCGGACTCTGCAGCTTAAGGGTGAGGCCCGTTGAATACAAAATCACTGACTTCAATCTTGACCAATCACTGCCTGTGACACCCTAAGTGAGCCACATTGCCTGACTGGTTACAAAAATGTACACAGTTCTACTGCATTAGTAATAAAGCTCCGACTGCTTCACAATGGAAACTCAGGGGCTGGCGAGCAGGACACACACCGCCGAGAGGTGGAACACAACAGGCCGCCTTTCCTTGCAATATTCAAAACAAAAGTGACGCTCATTAACTTTAGCAACTTCTAACATGCTTCTCGAGGGCGTCCTGGCAGGGGAAGTGTGTCTAGGACGGTATGTACCCGCTGCTGCCTGAACACGACCGGGCGCGCCTCAACTCGCATACAAAGCCAGCTGTTGGTCAGCAGGGACTGGAAAAGTGAGCATCAACGGTTGTTTTAACATGGGTACCATATGTGGATCGCTCATTCAGACAGAAGTGGGAAGCGGGAGTGGAGACCATGAACACAAATCAAGTGCCTCAAGGTGGCACAGTAATGTATGAGCACCATCATGCCCATGAGGGCAAGTCAACCTGAACTCACCCACAAGGAGTGTTGCAGTGATGGCTCTCCTTCTGGAAGTTTCTGCCTTCACCACACAGACACTTTTGGAGCTCAGCCAAAATGACCATCAGGGTTTTGGTGACCTCATTTACTAAGGCTCTTCTCCCCAGATTGCTCAGTTTGGCCAGACAGCCAGCTTTAGGAAAAGTTGTGATTATTCCAAGTTTCTTATGGAGGCCACGGTGGTCTTCTTAGATCTGCGCCTCGATAACAAAACCTTGTCTCTAAGCTTTGCAGCCAAATGTGTGACCTTGTGTAGACAGCAGTGTGTTGTCTTTCCTAATCTAAACAATCAAACGGAGACACACACACGGAACTAAAAGTCACAAAAATAATGAACCTGACAAACAGAATTTGACTGAAATCCTGTAGGCCGCAATGGGAATCGTCATGTTAGTTTATGACTGCAAGCAGAGCCCACAGTCCATTAGTCAATGTTACAAGGACAGTCTTACAAATAACACAAACACTCTAGGAAGAGTTATGGTTGTTCCAAACGTCTTCCACTTAACAATTATGGAGGCCACTGCGGTCTTCCTGCATCGTTGCATCGACATAATCCCATCTCTAAGCTATGCAGGCAATTGCAAAGTTTGATTTTTGCTCAACTGTTGGACCTTCTATAGACGGGCGTGTGTGTTTGTGTGTTATCTTTCCTAATCAGTGCAATCAACAGAAGTGACCACAAGTGGCCTCCAGTCACCTCACGGATGATCAACAGCAGGGGGGCGCACCTGAACCAAATTTCAATTGTCATACCAAAAGGACTGAAATCTTGTGTCAATTTCACTCTTCTTCTTCTTTCGGCTGCTCCCATTAGGGGTTGCCACGGTGGATCATCATCTTCCTTATCTTTCTGTGCTCTGCATCTTCTTCTGTTACACCCATTACCTGCATGTCCTCTCTCACCACATCCATAAACCTCCTCTCCTCCTCTTCCCTGGCAGCTCTATCCTTAGTACCCTTCACTCTGTATACTCGGCATCTCTCCTCAGAACATGTCCAGACCAACGCAATCTCGCCTCTCTGACTTTGTCTCTCAACCATCCAACTTGAGCTGACCCTCTAATGTCCTCATTTCTAATCCTGTCCATCCACGTCACACCCAGTGCAAATCTTAACATCTTTTAACTTTGCCACCTCCAGCTCTGTCTCCTGCTTTCTGGTCAGTGCCACCGTCTCCACCCATATAACATAGCTGGTCTCACTACCGTCCTGTAGACTTTCCCTTCCACTCTTGCTGATACCCGTCTGTCGCCAATCACTCCCGACACTCTTCTCCACCCACTCCACACTCTCTTCTTCACTTCTCTTCCACACTCCCTGTTACTCTGTACTGTTGATCCCAAGTATTTAAACTCATCCACCTTCGCCAACTCTACTCCCTGCATCCTCACCATTACACTGACCTCCCTCTCATTCACACACATGTATTCTGTCTTGGTGGTCCTACTGACCTTCATTCCTCTCCTATCTCCACCTCTCCATGGTCTCCTCAACCTGCTCCCTACTATCGCTACAGATCACAACATCATCAGCAATCATCACAGTCCACGGGGACTCCTGTCTAATCTCGTCTGTCAACCTGTCCATCACCATTGCAAATAAAGGGCTTGTGTCAATGTCAAATTACGTTATATCTCTTTAATAAAACTTTTAAAAAGTTCCCAGAGTCACATCTTCTCTTTGTCATTCTGGTGTACTGAGTGTTGGTAAATGTGGGAAATATTGAATTTAAACGATATTAGCAAAATGTGAACAAAGTGAAGGGGTCTGAACACTTTGGAAATGCAGAGATAACACGCAGCTTTGTGATCCCTCATAATTTATCTTTTCTTCCCAATAGTGAGCAACAAGGAACTGTCCTTTATTCACACAAGGCACTATAAATATGACAGAGAAGGAAAAAAAAAAATAACACTCACCAGCTGAGAGAAGTGGCCCCGGACAATGGAGTCGGACCATACCCCAAGGCCGAATCTCCATTCTCACATAATACACCACAGAATGCCCTCTGTAGTCTTCCTCTTATGCGATTTGATCCGCATGACCTAAAGACGGCACATCCTGGTCGTTAACAACTAACGTGGTGGTTGAACTGGTGTTACTGGATTTTACAGGATGACCGTACCTTAACTAGCCAGGATACAGTGGTGGTCAAGAGGACCATCTCTCATAAACGACAGTTCTGCAAGTAAAGCTGGACGCCATGAGTGAAAACAAGAACAGACAAAATCCACAAAGGTACTGCAACAATCAATGTCACTTCATCACAATATAACCAAACCAAAAGATCCAAAAAAGTTATTTTATTGCACAATTTTTTTCCCTAATACAAAAGCAAAATAAAACAAAAATCAGTCTTCCAATGATGTGTCATGCAAAAAAACATTGCTGTAGAATTCAGTCATTTGCAACAGTGCTTGCATAAAATCAATACTTTTTACAATTCAACATAATGAAAACATTTTTCAAAAAGAATAGTTTGAAGCGGAGGTGTGCGAGTTCTGTAAATTGAGAAATTAACAGTCAGCCGCTGTGCCCACCAGGGGGGCAGCCTACAGGAAACAACACGATGGCAAGCGTGTTCAACCTGCGGATCTGCTTTATTCTGATTTGTAGTGAAGGATTCGGAGGTCCGGTGCCACTATGGACAGGTAAACTAACGACATGGATTTTTTTGTCAGCATCTGCAAAGCTCAAAAAAATGGACTTGTCAGTCAGTCATTATCCAACCCGCTATCTCCTAACACAGGGTCACAGGAGTCTGCTGGAGCCAATCCCAGCCAACACAGGGCGCAAGGTAGGAACAAACCCTGGGCAGGGCGCTGGCCCACTGCAAAAATTGACTTGTGTAGGTTAAAAATTTACTCATGGATCTCCTTCAAGCAGCTCTTCAGACTACGGACATTTTATACGTGACGGCCTAAAACGTTAAAAATTAGGCAAAATGCCAGAATTTCCATGAACCTGGCACTCCCAAAATGCAGCTCACCAAGTCCTGGGCAGTACACAGGATGTGGCTCATGTGATGAAGACCACATCCCCAGCCTGACGAGGACCACATTTGTAAATGTGGGCTGCTTCATAAAACAAGGATGGTGGATTTGAAATGGTGTGACTGGTCATCCACTGCCTCAGAGTTGTCCTTTCTTGCTTCCCTGGTGACCAATGTCACCTAAACCTCATAAAACAATTAAAGTGATCTCGTAGAAATCACTAGCCTAAGTAGGGGTCAACAGTCACGCAGACTCACCTCAAAGGGACTGACTGATCAGCAGCATTCGTTGAACTCTCGGTTCACAGCATGCAGCCGGTGCTACAGAACACAAACAGTTTGTCTGCTCTGCTAGAAAGAAAATTCTAGAATTTTTTTGATTATTTTTTCCCCCCCTAATCTAAAACAATTTAAAATTATTGCATTCTGTTAAAGAAGCTTGCCCATTCCTTTGATTTCACAAGCAATCAGTAGAAGTGTTAGAAGTTGAACCGCTTCCCATTCCATATGCTAAGAGTAACAGTAGAGCATTCAGTACCAGACAAAGGAGCATTTGGAGGTCAACATTCACCCCCAACTGACCCTCACTGGAGGAAAACCCCAGCGGTCAGGTTGACCCATATGCAGCAGGTCACTGTAGGAGGACCGACTCCACTGGAAGACAGGCACCTGGTCCCACGTTGGCCCACTGATGGCGATTAGCTCATAGTTCTGATAGAGTGTGAACGAGGTTACCTGAGGAGGATATAAAAGGACAAAGAGACTATTGGCAGGAGAACAGCAGCAAATGAAGGTGTATAATATAAGAAATACTTTGGCATGGGTGGCAATCTGTGAAGCTTTCTAGTGTTTATGGCTCGGAGGCTAAGGATCTGTGCTGGTATCCAGAATGTTTCCGGTTTAATCCCAGTCACTGCCAAAAGAGATCCTACTCTGCTGGGCCGTTGAGTAAGACCCTTAACCTTCAATTGCTCCAGGGGTGCAGTACAATGGCTGGCCCTGTGCTCTGACCCCAAGGGGTATGCGAAAACTAACAAATTCCTAATATAAGAAATTGTATACAGTAAGGCCAAATAAAG
Source organism: Erpetoichthys calabaricus (assembly GCF_900747795.2). Taxonomy (NCBI): domain Eukaryota; kingdom Metazoa; phylum Chordata; class Cladistia; order Polypteriformes; family Polypteridae; genus Erpetoichthys; species Erpetoichthys calabaricus. The sequence continues at coordinate 3,212,944 of NC_041411.2, forward strand.
AACATGAAAAAAAAAAATCTTACACTGAGGGTGTGGAGGGGCTGTTTGGGGTTGGACATGTAATGTTAGGGCCGGCACCCCCAAACTAATAGTACTCAACAGGTACAGTAATAAACTAACAGAGCATGGAACAAACACAGCCTAAAAAATGAGACCACCAAAAAAAACTTGTGATAACTCAATAACACAAAGAGTGTGGGGGCCATGATGGAAGAAAGCAAAAGGTTCGCCCACAGCTTTGACCACACTGCTCTTTATTGAGAACAGGGATTGCGAACAGAACAGTTTGGCCATTAGGTGACAAATCTGTCCACAACTGATGTTGGTATCAATGAGAACACAATCCTTTACTGAATTTGACCATTTTCAGCCAAGGAACTTCACACTAAGCAGTCTTGCACAACATAATACGAGATGCAGGGGATGAATATGGTGCCATGTTTAAGAGAAGGCCATCCATACCCGTCTATTTCCATAGGGTCTATGTGTGGGTTGGTAGGAACTGCCAGGGGGTGTGTACCATATGATGAGCAGGCAGCCCAAAAGGGACCAGAGTGAGAGATGCTTATTGGCAAACTCAGAAGAAACTGAAAACTCAAGACAGGTCAATGGAAGCGCAGCAAGGGTGACCAACCTGAATGAAACAAGAGGAAACCTGTTGCCCTAAAATAAGAACAGGATGCCCAGAAGTCTGGGGGCCTGGACTTACAAAGTAGGTCAGGGTGCAGGAGGTGTAAATGACCACAAAGGCCACCAGACAGCATGGGGGCCTAATGGCTCCCTGACACTAAAAACCAGCTGCCTCCAGAAGTGACTGAACAGCGTGGCCTTAAAGTAAACCCTAAAGGAGCATCTGGTCCTCCACTTTGAGTCCAAGTGGTCTGAGACGGAGATGGTGGACAAGAGAGTCTCACACCACTAGGATGACAGGGACAAACACATGCTGCCAGGAAAGTAGTGGGATTTTATTTAGCCTTGCTTTTTAATTTGATATTTGCCTTAATATTTCATTAGGAGATAAACAGCTCATGGATATCAGCAAGATGAAAAAATAAAATGGGTTAGAGTCAAAAACGTTTGTCTATATATCCCTCACTTACTTTATTCATTTTTTTATACAAGTGATGCATTTTCTTGTCTTTTCAGCTCCTGTGCCACTTTTATTAAAGGTTATAGAGCACCCCCTAGTGGTCCTCTCATTGTTTGATGAAAAATCAGTCAAACGGGGAAGCTAGTTATGTTAAGAAACAGGACTATTGGCTTAGCCTGGAAGATTCCAGCCAAGAAGTACATTTTATAACAGTTCCAAAAGATTGACTACAAATTTGGAAACTGATTCATGAAATTTTCCATTTCTCCTTGAAATTAATTCCTGGCTTCACCCTCCTTTGACAGGACTATTAAAATGTATCCTTTCAATCACAGTGTCATTCGCTATTGAACACCAACCACTGGAAAATGATTTCCTTGTGTTCTATTAAACTGGTTATGTGACTTGGTCATAATTTCATAATCAATCATGGGAGCCAGAAATCAAGCTTTATATAGCGTCCTCCAATTGTGAATGCCGGCCCAAGGTCCTTTACAAGTACTCGGCTGTAGTCCAGCTGGAGAAGAGTCGGACTAAGTGACTCATCAATGGGTCAAAGATGGGCATTGACACATTAAACATTAGCCACTAGGAGGCCTCATGCCTGCCTAGACTGACGTGCCAGCCAAGTCACTGAAATACAGCTGGCACTGTGAATAATGTACCCAACAATGCAGGCCTGTTTTAGTCAAATATGCAATAAGAAATAAAATATCACTGCTCTATCACCAAGTCCTTAACATTAAACATTTCATTACAAAAGGACCACTTTTTAGAAAAAAAACACCACCAAAAAAAGGAATGACCAGAGTTAATCCACAATAGTCTTTACCCAGCAAACCTCTTCCCATTGCTCCCAGTACCTTCATATCTGTGCCGCCATGAGGTCTTTGCTTAAGAGCACCAAAAGGATAAGTGCCATTTGCAGGATTGAGATCAGAGCGGGCGGAGATGGCATTCTCCCCATTAAAGGGGGGCTTGCAACCTTCACACTTAGAAAGGGGGTCATTCTGGAAGTTGTTATACCTGGCAGTAAAAGAGAACAATGAGTGTCAATGGTGACTGGTTAGAAGGACTTCTACATACAATGAAACGAATACCAGCACTCCATCTCATTTGACATCCTACCCTTTGAAGTTAAACTTACTAGTGTGGCGGTGACATGTCCCTAAACACCACAGGCACTTAACAAGCTCTGTGTGGAAGGGCGCATCTCACCATAACCTCACAGATGATGCAAACAATTCCAAAACAGAACAGGCCATCAGTATGATGCGTACAGCTTCCTCCAACTTAACGGTCCATCAGGATACAAGCTCAGGTGTGGACAGGAGGTGCAGTCAACCCCTGACAAATCGATTCTTCTGACAGAGGGACTGGCTGGATGGCAAAACAGAAACCAACAAATTCCTACAAATTGTCTGGACACATATGGGATTCTCTTGTCCACTGCCACCTTATATTTTAAATATCTCCAGGAGAATCTGATCCATTAGGAATAGCTGTTGTAGTAAAGTCACAGTCACACATACACATACACACACACACACACACAAAGTGCAGTGAAACTTGAATATGTGAGAAACGGGCAAGATGTCACCATGTCAGTCTCATATCAGTGGTATGCCGAGGATGCGCAGCTGTACAGGTCATTCCTTCCAGAGGAACACATAGTATTAGCTAGAATCTCTGAATGTCTCACTTCTTTCGCAACTTCCAGCTCAATCTGGCAAAGACGGACCTTCTTGTTATCCCAGCTCAGCCATCTGTCCAGCACACCGTCTGTGTTTTGCTTGGCTCGTCATCGAGAACACCTGCTAAATCTGTACATAACCTTGGGGAGGTTGTGATCGACGGCCAGCTGTTCTTCACTGACCATGTTTTAACTGTCTCATGGTCTTGCCGGAGATGGTCCACAAGATTAGACAGTATCTAACCGAGCATGCAGCACAACTCCTGGTCCAGTCTTTGGTCTTGTCACGTCTGGAATGCAGAGGAATCAAAATGCTACACCAGCCGAGGCAGGCACATGATACTTCTCTAGTCAGATCACTACATTAGCTCCCTGTAGCAGCGCTATAGCAGTCACTGTATGAGGTCCTGCTTCTTAAAAAGCTCCATCATATCCTCAGTGATCTCACATACCCATGACGATGCAAATTTAATTTTACCTCTAAACACATTCTTACAATGTCATATAAAAACTTCCAGATATAAGGGATCATTTGTACCCTCAGCAATTAGGCTGATTAATGAGAACAGGTAACTAGAATACACGTCCACCACTGACATGGCAGATCCAAAAGTGCCACTGTAGAGATACAGTATGTATTTGTATATTTAAGTATTTATGCTTAATATAAGAGTGCATGTTGATATTCAGACATATGTGGGTCCTCATATTGTACTTTCTCCATTCGCGTCTTTCACTTTTAAAACCTGTGTCTATGGAAGCTTATTGCTGATCCCTAAACCAAATCAATATTCCTATACAGTATATATGTACAGTATGGTCATGGACAACAAGCATGGACTGGCACCCTGGTCAGGATGGTTGAAGGTTCCTTACCCAACTGTGAAACCAGTTAAAATGGAAGGACAGGGAGAGACCACTCACATGAACCATTTATTCCCCTGATACAAGAGGTGCCAGTCTCCACATGCTACAGTGCCTGCATGGATACTTGCAGGGCAAGCTGGGAATTGCAGTCCCATTAGATAGCCCTGTTGGGTGCTGTCTGGGGGAGCTGCAGGGACGGGCCGTTCCCCAGTTTAAGTAACTTCCACTTGACCCGGAAGTGCTTCCAATGTGTAGTGCTGTAACACTAAAGGTACACCCCGGGTATGACATAAAAGGGTTGGGACGCCTCACCTTCGGGGAATCAGAGTCGGAAGGAAAAGGACAAAGCTCAGCTAGAGGAGAGGAAGGAGAGGAAAGACAGACAGAGGGAAGAAGAGGATTGTTTGTAGGTGTCCGTGTCTTACCTTTGAGAGAAGCCTGTGAAAGGTATTTGCGAAAAATAAAATCATTTTCTGAACACAGGACATGTGTTTGTGTTAGCGTGTTTGGGGCTTGGAGGCTCAGTTGTGCCCCCTACTAGTCACACTACAACTAAAACAGTAAGACATCCATCTGGCTGGCTGGCATCTGTGCCCCTGCTCAGACATAGTGAAGTCTTGCGTCTACAAGAAGGTGTGAATGAACAAAGGCAAGTGGCAGGCATAAGATAGTAAACTGTACGTCCGTGCGTCACATCGTCCAAAACACTGCTGGAATGTCTGACGAAGATAGTAGCCCTAGGGTGTTGTACCGTGTTAGCCTTTATGAATGTAGAGAAAATCCAAGCAAAATGACACCTTTTATTGGCTAACTAAAAAGATGACAATATGCAAGCCTTTGAGGCAACTAAGGCCCCTTCTTCAGATTACATCTTGCCTGACGAAGATAGGAAACAAGAAGAAAAAGGGATTTAACGTGAATGGTGGTTCACAAACACGATCGAAAGAGACAAGACTTACCATTAAAACGGGCTAATAGTTAAGCTAGTGGAATAATAAAGATAAAGTCGAGTTGAAAAACATTTGAAAGCTGTTGCCTCCACCTGTTGGAGTCTCACTCGTTTGCTTGGGACGTTGAATTTTGTGTTGCGTATTGGTTCTGCTTATCATTTTAGTGCCTTTCCAGCCTTGGAGCTCCACTTTTAGTGCTCCCACTACTGTCTGTGGGGTCTGCTATTGTCTCACCTTACGTTCAGAGCAAATGCTAGGCACAGCCACAATGACTTGAATGGGGACAATTTAAGGAGCTGGGAGGAACAGGGAGGAGAATCCATTTTAGATGCCTCTTGGCTTTGGGGTTCTGCCTTCCATTTTCCCTTGAGGCAAGCAGCAGTAATTCCTGCACAGACAAGCTTCAAAGGAGTAAAAGGACAGAAGCATTTCAGTGCATACCACAGCCGTACATAACGTACTTACAGGCTGTTTTTTTTTTTATTTTAGAGTGGAAAAACAAAGTACTTTGAACAATCCAATCTGTGTGTGGCATGTGGAACGCACAGCTTACAAGGACAGATGTTCAAAGTTCAACAACGTGTAATCACAAGGCTACAAGCTGAGACAATACAGAGTAGGGCAGCTGGGTGAATGCTGACCTCTGCTGTTGTGTGTAGGCGTTTAGTGTAAAAATAAAAATAAAAAGCACTTAGCATAACAATGACCAACAAGAAAGCATGAATGTCCGATGTGTTTACGGCATTTTGCACGATACTGGAAGTTAAAAAAATATATATATAAAAAAAAAAGCACGTCAGTGATTTAATTATCCTTTGTAAGACTACATTAGGAAAAACAAGAATTCTGAAAATGTAGCTAAAGAAGAAGACAAAAAAAAAAAAAAAAAAAAGACAAGTTTGTTCAAATCGGAAAGCGAAGCCCGCCACTCCAAGCCTTCCCTTGACTCACCTCATTAGGCGGATCATGGACTCCATGTCGGTGACCAGGCTCTGGTTCCTCTTGAATATCTGTGCTCGAGGGTTCATGTCATAGGAGAACCAGTCTCCGTACTTCTGAACGAGTTCCACACCACCACTCAGATTGAAGGTCTGTTCAAAATAGCTTTAAGAAAGACGTATCGAAAATAAATTGCAAGTAGTCATCTCTGTATGGCACTGCTTCCCAAACTTGGTCCTGGGGATGCACTGTGGCTGCAGGTTTTTGTTCCAACCATATTCATAATCAGTGACAACACATTAAATCTTGAACTAAAAATTCTGAACTAATCATTCTACCAGAATAAGGGAGACCCTGTCAGTCTTTACAATGAATTCTAATCTGCAGACGCCATACACACTGTGCCCAGTTATGATGGTACTGCGGTTCAGGAGGGTACAAGCGTCCATCATTTGTCAATGTTGCCGTTACCTCCAACTTCCACCTTGTTATAGAAATTGGTACCACTTCTCCTTAAATTATACATGACCAACTGTCCATAAAATGGCACGTCACCGTGGCTGGGAACCAAAGGAGGTCCAGACCATCGCATAACTACATTATTGTATGCTATAATAGTGTACAACGCCCCAAGGGGAGACTGGATGGACACTGGGCCAAACTAGTAGCCTTTTCTCAGCTGGAGATTCACTCCTCCATTACCAATCCACCAAATCCAAGGTATGTTCATTTATTCTACCTTATTTTGCTTTAATTTCATCACCTTGGGGATTATCTAAGGCAGCTTTCCAATGATGAACTTCATGTCCTTTCTTGAAGGGATGTGCACATCTTCATATCTTTACATTGCTTCATGTTGCATTTTTCTTTATATTTCAATTAGTATTTGTACTCAAAGTTAGCAAAATCAAAATGAACAATATATAAAATTACATTTTAATAGGTCCTACAGATTCAAAACTCAAAGAAAGAATATTCATTGGACATGATGGCATGAACAGGTCTAGACAACATGCACCTGGAATCTCTAATGAATAACTGAACATATTTGTATTAATTATAGGAAGGATTAGATTCGTTGGGAAGAACTCTGGTTGGATTGGTCAGATTTGTAGAGAGAGTGTGTCATTTTTGGGATGAGTTAAAATTATTACAGTTAAGGTGGTAGAGGTCACATTCACGTTAATGAAAAGATGTCATGGAGGCCCGTTTTCCTGTTTAATTTTTATTCAGTCCTTTTACTATTGTTACGTTTCTTCTTTATGATATCACCACAATGCTGTTTTTAAATAGTTGTCACCATGTAGTTACTATTTTTATATTGCTATGCCCATGTTGTATAAGGTTGCTATGCTCATTGCAAGTCATGTGGCGCTATGCCACTTTGCCCCTCCGACTAAAGATGCCAGCGTGCATGTTTCCGACTCCTAGTTTTGCCCCATTTTTGCTAGGTGATCAGCTGGTTATTTGCATTCTGTTCCTGGTTTGTTTATTGGGATCGGAAGATTAATTTGTTTCCTTTTAATGTCATACTCTGTCTCTCAGACTCCGCTGCTCCTCACTCCTTTTGAAAAGGGTGACGCTCCCTTATTAATTCTGTATTAATTCAATCACAACAAAAGAGCCCTACACCAAAGCATTATTCAAAAATTCTTTAACTCAAGCCTAAATCATAGCTGTTCTGCCTCAGAACGTGATGGTGACAATTTTAATTGAATGAGGTCAGGAAAAAAAAAAAATCAAACAGATACGTCGTCAAGATTAGAAGGAGCTTCAATCACAAACAATCAGACACCAAACGCTAAAGTAATTAACCTAAACTCAGACAAGTCTGCAATACATACAATGACCTGTATACGGTCACTGTGATTGCATCATGCACTCCTTGGTGGTTGTGGGAAGGATCGTTGTAGCAAACAGGTGACGCAATCACAGTAAAACGGTGGTGTTCGTAAGCAAACAAAACTGCATCACTGAGTAACAGAAAGAATGTCAAACATTTCTCAGGACAGCCACTACACAAAAATAAAACGTCAGAATTTGGCTATTTGGGTGAATAATGATGTACAGAATTGTCACAAAAAGTTAATTAAAGACAGAGATTGCAACAACAGCCAAACTCTTGTTTCTTTTCTGTCTTTCGATTAAGTCAAACAGCTCATTTCCTTGTTGTTCTCTTATCCTTTTGCTCTAGCATAAAGATGTCACAGGTCTTTGCACTCATAATCCAGTCCAAGTGCACTGCCATCATCTTTGTTTAGAGGTGGTGTGATGACTTTACCTGCCACGTCGCTAACAGCACAGGCATTGCCAACTTCGAAACAACATCGCTCCCATGAAAGCAACACAGAAAATGGTGACACCTCTTCAGAAAACCTTAAACAAATACGCAGTGTGATGACATCACAAGAATAATGATACAAATTTGGAACAAACACAACCCTACAAATTCTAATTATTAAGTCAAAATATTACTTGACAAGATTCTAACTAATAAAAAATTCTAAATGGGGAACTAAAAAGGAAGCAACTTACGGAATGTTATAGCTCGCCCAGTATCCTCTCTGGAGCAGCTCTTCAGTTTTATCTGCGTACATAACGAGGCCCCTAGGTGAAGGGAGAACAGCGGGTCAGTGTTCCGTTGACGCTCTGCAGTTTGCAGGAGTGTTCGATGCTCCGACGCTACCAGGCTGTCAATCAAGGCCCCATTTTCAGTTTGCCTCACAAATTCATTTGACTTCCTCTTTAATTAGTGTCTAAACGGCAACATCAAACAGCAATAACTTTACAAAACACTTACTGAGTCAAGTAAAAAATGGTGTCAAACATGTGCACCTGGGGATCGATCACCTTCTGGGCTCTTCTGAGGTAAAAGATACCATTCCAGGATGGGAGAGTTACGGTCACTAAACTGTACTTTCCCTTTTCAACCATCGTTCATAGAAGATGCCCAACGAGGACACCTAGCTCCACCCACAAGACCCAAAGCTGGCTCCGCCCCTTCCACTACAAACACCATTAAAAAGTGGTCCCCGGAAGGTGGTATCTCACTTATGGCCGTGCCCTTAACAAGGACAGAGTGCCTGCTGACAGAACCCTTTCTCGGCGGTGTTAGGTTACCCAGAGCAGACTGTTTCGTGCCCAATGCACCATTCCTGATATTTTAATTTGTACCAGTTACAATGGGGTTGCACAGCTGGTGCCTCAATGCATTTTGTTTTTTTTTTACTTCCTATGGTCAAAATGGTTAATGGTTGGTGGAGTGGTGCCTCTGAGGCTAAGGATCTGCACTGGCAATTGGAAAGTTGCCGGTTTGAATCCCGTAAATGCCAGTAGGGACTCTGCTCTGTTGGGCCCTTGAGCAAAGCCCTTAACCTGCAATTGCTGAGCGCTTTGAGTAGTGAGAAAAGCGCTATATAAATGCAAAGAATTATTATTATTAAGAAGCCTAAAGAATTATTAAAATCAATGGACACTGCAAAGAACTCACCAAATCAAATGACCTACAGTGACACCCCAAACTAACTGAAAAGTAGGAAATCCAATTTTGTGAAAACGGGCTTCATAACCTCTGCAAGAACATCTACAGTTATAACAGTATGAAAGCCGCCCAATAAGCCTACTTACGGTATCTGGTCCAGGATGATGAACAAGTTTTCTTTAATGTCCATTTTGCCAGGAGTAAAATAATTGTAATCAATAATCATCCACTGGTTATTGTACCTGAGACACAGGGAAATAGAAACAAGGCACATTTACAACTACAATTGATCTAACCTTAAAGAAATGTAACTGTGGCATGGAAACCACCTTATCATCTCCCACGACCCCCAGAATGCAAAGGAGATGCACTATAATGCCACACTTAATCTTGTGTGCTTCGTTGCGGAGTACAGCCAGATAGTCTTGAAATCAGGCATTGGGGTCTCAGTGCGTCAGGAGGGAGCTGCTCTACTAACCAATGACGTCCTACAGCATCACGACTGCATATAAATGAGGTTGATTAGCAGACTCCATATATGTTGCTTTCAGGACAGCAATCAAACAGGTTCAAGGTGCACTCACATATGCACATTTTTAAGATGATTGTGATTTATAAAGGTTAACTGCGTAGAAATGTGCATACACCAGATTTTACAAATTGAATCCACGCAAAGCTCAATAAATGAGCCTCCCAAGTAAGTGAATGCGATTCGAACAGCTTGTTCTCACTTGAAAGTCAAATTGCCAATAAATAATGTAATGGTCAGTAAAAAATAGGGAGCATACAAAAAGGTAAAGGAGAATTCAAAAGAGTTCTCACAACAAAGGAAAGGTGACAGGCATTTATCAACTTACGTGCCACTGTTAAATTTACTAAAAATGTTTGCCCATTCCTTTCCCGATTTAGCTAACCGATTAGCAATGATATTCCTCATCCACTCCATCACCGTGTTCTCTGGTGTGACAAACTTCCACAGAGATGCATTGCTGTTCCCAATTGTTGTCTCCATTGCAACCTACAAAGGAGGATAACAACATTTAAAAATCAGTCCTTCTAGGATAAAAGGAGTTTCGGCCTTCAGGATAACACAGGGCACATTCTTGTGTCACTTTTAGATCTGGTTCGTATATACAAGCAGGAAGTCACCCTGAATGAGATGGCACACTCATTCATTCCGGGCCAATCAATGCAACTGCTCAAATCTGATCCGTATTGGGAAGCCCATGTGAAGCATAATGTCCAGATTGAGCTGGACACCGACCCAAAGGCTTAGCGCGATGAGGTAGCACGGATACCTGCTGTTTCATACATTACTAGCCACCAGATTGAATCATTGCTTTCTCCTGCTCTACATGTACCTTCAGCACCTTTCCTCAATATCCTTACGTTCCTGTAAAGTTTGTTTCTCAGACTCTGTCATTATTTTCAAGGTGGCTTTCTCACATCTTGTCAGGTTTTATATGAGGGGCGTTTAAAAAGTTTCTGTATTTCTTTTTTTTTTTACTCTACTAAGAATTTCGAAAATGACATCATCACTTTTCTATATAGCCACCTTCCTTTGCAATGCAATTTTCCCAGCGTCGTACCTTTTTAATGCCATCAATTGGTTGATCACGTAGCCACTGATACACCGCTGCTTTCACATGAGGGTTCTTTCTTCATTCCTCGTGGTTGTGGCTGTAGTACAGCCATTTTCAAACGTTTCAATCCACTCTTAGATGACTCTACGTGACAGAGCTTTATTCTCACACTGAGCACACATGCAGAGATGAATTTGTGCTCCCAGCATTCCTTCTGCCCACAAAACGCGTATGACAGAACGCTGTTCCTCTTTTGCAACCATCTTTACCACAGGGTGACAACTCTGATACTAAACTGCAAGGGCAGCCGGCTTGCCAGAATGTACTAGTCACATGACACACTCATACACGACCAATCACTACTCCTCCTGCCTTCACCGTTTCCAACGAAAATATACAAGTGTGGAAACTTTCTGAATGACCCTCGTACTTCTTGTCATTGAAGGTGACTCTCAGCATGCCTCCTATGCAGTTAATCCTCAACGTGTGCTGAACACTCACACTGCCTCTTTCAATTGCATCACCAAATAATAAATCTTTGCATTTATATAGTGCTTTTCTCACTACTCAAAGCGCTCAGCAATTGCAGGTTAAGGGCCTTCCTTGCTTAAGGGCCCAACAGAGCAGAGTCCCTATTGGCATTTATGGGATTTGAACTGGCAACCTTCCAATTGCCAGTGCAGATCCCTAGCTGACCAATCAGATTGCTCAAATGGACTGGGCAGACATACACACAGACCTAAGTGTTTTATTGTTTTACTACATAGTAGATACAGTGGTGTGAAAAACTATTTGCCCCCTTCCCGATTTCTTATTCTTTTGCATGTTCGTCACACAAAATGTTTCTGATCATCAAACACATTTAACCATTAGTCAAATATAACACAAGTAAACGAAAAATGCAGTTTTTAAATGATGGTTTTTATTATTTAGGGAGAAAAAAAATCCAAACCTACATGGCCCTGTGTGAAAAAGTAATTGCCCCCTTGTTAAAAAATAACCTAACTGTGGTGTATCACACCTGAGTTCAATTTCCGTAGCCACCCCCTGGCCTGATTACTGCCACACCTGTTTCAATCAAGAAATCACTTAAATAGGAGCTGCCTGATACAGAGAAGTAGACCAAAAGCACCTCAAAAGCTAGACATCATGCCAAGATCCAAAGAAATTCAGGAACAAATGAGAACAGAAGTAATTGAGATCTATCAGTCTGGTAAAGGTTATAAAGCCATTTCTAAAGCTTTGGGACTCCAGAGAACCACAGTGAGAGCCATTATCCACAAATGGCAAAAACATGGAACAGTGGTGAACCTTCCCAGGAGTGGCCGGCCGACCAAAATTACCCCAAGAGCGCAGAGACGACTCATCCGAGAGGTCACAAAAGACCCCAGGACAACGTCTAAAGAACTGCAGGCCTCACTTGCCTCAATTAAGGTCAGTGTTCACGACTCCACCATAAGAAAGAGACTGGGCAAAAACAGCCTGCATGGCAGATTTCCAAGACGCAAACCACTGTTAAGCAAAAAGAACATTAGGGCTCGTCTCAATTTTGCTAAGAAACATCTCAATGATTGCCAAGACTTTTGGGAAAATACCTTGTGGACTGATGAGACAAAAGTTGAACTTTTTGGAAGGCAAATGTCCCGTTACATCTGGCGTAAAAGGAACACAGCATTTCAGAAAAAGAACATCATACCAACAGTAAAATATGGTGGTGGTAGTGTGATGGTCTGGGGTTATTTTGCTGCTTCAGGACCTGGAAGGCTTGCTGTGATAGATGGAACCATGAATTCTACTGTCTACCAAAAAATCCTGAAGGAGAATGTCTGGCCATCTGTTCATCAACTCAAGCTGAAGCGATCTTGGGTGCTGCAACAGGACAATGACCCAAAACACACCAGCAAATCCACCTCTGAATGGCTGAAGAAAAACAAAATGAAGACTTTGGAGTGGCCTAGTCAAAGTCCTGACCTGAATCCAATTGAGATGCTATGGCATGACCTTAAAAAGGCGGTTCATGCTAGAAAACCCTCAAATAAAGCTGAATTACAACAATTTTGCAAAGATGAGTGGGCCAAAATTCCTCCAGAGCGCTGTAAAAGACTCATTGCAAGTTATCGCAAACGCTTGATTGCAGTTATTGCTGCTAAGGGTGGCCCAACCAGTTATTAGGTTCAGGGGGCAATTACTTTTTCACACAGGGCCATGTAGGTTTGGATTTTTTTTTCTCCCTAAATAATAAAAACCACCATTTACAAACTGCATTTTGTGTTTACTTGTGTTATATTTGACTAATGGTTAAATGTGTTTGATGATCAGAAACATTTTGTGTGACAAACATGCAAAAGAATAAGAAATCAGGAAGGGGGCAAATAGTTTTTCACACCACTGTAGTATAAATACAAATTACCATTTGTGGTTAAAGTTATAATTTTTTAATTGTTATTTGTTAATGGATACATACTTTTCTTGACCATGTTTTTTATGGAAAATCTAATGCTATTTATTTTGTGCTCCACATTATTTTTGGGACCTTAACTTTTTATCATTGTAAACGTTATTTCATTTATTCAATGTGAGTCAGCAGCCACGTGACTCAAACCGTTACATCAACGATGCTGCTTCTCTGGTGTACAAATAAGGTGGTGTTTTCACATGGACATATCCCTGAGATGGATAAGAAAATCTTTACTGTGGTAGTCAGCTGTGGAGAAGCTGGTTTTGGTTCTTTGACTTTCACTTACTTTCAAGACTAACTCTTTTAAACTTGCCGCTTGGTTTTCTTCGGTGTACGGCCTTGGTTTGTTTGACGACGTTATTCTGACATCTTATGTTCTTTTCAATTTTCACAATAACCTTTGTGTATCGGTGCAGGCACACAGCACAAGTAAATTTAAATTTCTGCCATCAACAAAAATGGTTATACAGTAATCCCTCCTCCATCGCGGGGGTTGCGTTCCAGAGCCACCCGCGAAATAAGAAAATCCGCGAAGTAGAAACCATATGTTTATATGGTTATTTTTATATTGTCATGCTTGGGTCACAGATTTGCGCAGAAACACAGGAGGTTGTAGAGAGACAGGAACGTTATTCAAACACTGCAAACAAACATTTGTCTCTTTTTCAAAAGTTTAAACTGTGCTCCATGACAAGACAGAGATGACAGTTCTGTCTCACAATTAAAAGAATGCAAACATATCTTCCTCTTCAAAGGAGTGCGTGTCAGGAGCACAGAATGTCACATAGATAGAGAAAACAATCTCTAGCAAACAAATCAATAGGGCTGTTTGGCTTTTAAATATGCGAAGCACCGCGGCACAAAGCTGTTGAAGGCGGCAGCTCACACCCCCTCCGTCAGGAGCAGAGAAAGAGAGAGAGAGAGAGAGACAGAGTTTGTTTTTCAGTCAAAAATCAATACGTGCCCTTCGAGCTTTTAAGTATGCGAAGCACCGTGCAGCATGATCGTTTCAGGAAGCAGCTGCACAAAAGATAGCAACGTGAAGATAATCTTTCAGCATTTTTAGACGAGTGTCCGTATCGTCTAGGTGTGCGAACAGCCCCCCTGCTCAATCCCCCTACGTCAGGATCAGAGAAAGTCAGCGCAAGAGACAGAGAAAAGTAAGCTGGGTAGCTTCTCAGCCATCTGCCAATAGCGTCCCTTGTATGAAATCAACTGGGCAAACCAACTGAGGAAGCATGTACCAGAAATTAAAAGACCCATTGTCCGCAGAAATCCGCGAACCAGCAAAAAATCCGCGATATATATTTAAATATGCTTACATATAAAATCCGCGATGGAGTGAAGCCGCGAAAGGCGAAGCGCGATATAGCGAGGGTTCACTGTACATAATCCTACAAATTTAGAGCTACCATTTGAAGATCCTTATGCTTATATCAGCAGACTTGTTCTTACTGTAAAGTGATTAAAAAAAAGTGAATAAGCTTAATTGTATGTCAACGAAGGTGCTTGGATTAAAAGATGCAACGATTTTGGAACAAACAATTTATATTGTGACTCTCCGTGAGCTTATCACAAGAGGTAACAAGCTCCAAGTTAAACTGGTTTGCTGTAATTCTAACAATTTACCATAGACTACATAACATTTTAAACTGTAAATCTTGCCTAATGGATATCAAGGAAAATTCTACTCAGATTCTGGAGTGCTTTGGTGAGGGGGCTCTGGAGGATGTTTATGCTATTGAGGTCAATGCAATCAAAAAAGAAACAATTAAGGTCATTCCTAGACCAAAAAAGGTAGCCTACTTGGACAGGGTAAAGGGGCAAGAAGGACCAAATCCAAAAGCTCAGAATTCTTAGCAGCACCTATCAACTAGATATGGCAGAATTCCAGCCAGTCGTCTTTTGCACCTCCTGTTCCCCACAGGGCTATTCCAACAAGAACCAACGGCAGATGAACCTTTAGGCCACCACAGGGCTCCTGCACCAAACAGTAATACCAGTGGACGTCTAGAGGTAATGAAGGGGTTAGGGAGAAAACATCTGACAGCACTTTGAAGGAAACTAGAAAAGTGCAACTCAAGTAGTAAGTGCAAGTGGAGTCCCTAATATGATATATATATATATATATATATATATATATATATATATATATATATATATATATATATATATATACACATACATACACACACACACACAGTTAGGTACATAAATATTTGGACAGAGACAACTTTTTTCTAATTTTGGTTCTGTACATTACCACAATGAATTTTAAGTTCACCAGAAAAAAAAAAAAAAAAGTGTACTGTGACAGAGCCTTTAGCAGTGGTGTGCTTTTGGAGCCACAGGAGGCGCTGTGTCACATCAAATCAAGTAATGTCCATCAGGGTCCAAGCACAACAGTCAAATGTGAAAGGATATCACAACATAATTTATATGGCTAGAGCCTCAAAAGCCTTACCATCTTAGTGCTTAGAATATAGAAGTCATCTCCTGAAAAAATGGAACCTGGGTAGGAGGAGAAGGCTTGCACATTGCCAGGGATCACTGAATCAGCTGGGGAAAAAAAGAAAGATACACAGATCCATTATTAATAGCGTAAAGTGGCGAGGTGTTCAGCAGGGGTGTGCCAAACTGTTCTAAAGAGAAGTTGTGGTGAGCTGTCATTCATCGGCAGCACAGTACAAGAGTAAATCAAGAACTACAGTAAAGGCAATTTGAAAATTGCATGGTAATCACAACAGGCACAAGCTGAAGCACTCAACACATTCTTGATGGATTTTGGGTAGTTTCAGCAGTTTTCACTCCCTCTGCCTAAAGAAATCTCACTACAGCATGTTGTTCAACAGTGGTGCAATCCCACTGCAGAGCGTCCATGTTTATTTCACCTTGGCTTCAACGAGGGGAATGGCAGAGCTCTGCGAAGTGCATGTTCGAACTACCCACAGGCCACTGCAAGCATGTTGTACTGCATCAGCTTCTGTTCGTTGGGATTACCATGTAATTTTCAAATTGCCTTTACTTTTTGATTTACCTTTGTACGGTGCGAAAAACCACCATCATCATATTTATTGCAGTTGGACAGTAATGTCCTTCTAAGCCCCTCTAGGACACTGATGTTGGGCACCACTCATTTCATTTGTTCAGGTTCTCTAAAAACATTCACCCGCTAACTACCTTCCAATATCATCATTTCCTTTAATGGATTTTGGACACCAGAGCACATTGTGATCAGAACAAATCCTGGACTAGGTTGACAGATCTAGAAACACCCAGACATCCAACGTGTTTACCATTTACAGGCCAAATGAAATATTCTTGTTTGTTACTAAACACTGGACAATGGTGACCGGGGCATACAAAGATAGAAGTGACACAAGAACTGC
The DNA here is from genome assembly GCF_900747795.2 of Erpetoichthys calabaricus. NCBI lineage: Eukaryota > Metazoa > Chordata > Cladistia > Polypteriformes > Polypteridae > Erpetoichthys > Erpetoichthys calabaricus. Next base: position 3,229,394 of record NC_041411.2, read on the forward strand.
CGCTGTGGAGAGACAATGGCTATTTATTAAACTTATGTGCCAGTGTTGAATTTAACAAAAATGTTCACACATTGAAACCAAACCCCCCCCACCCCGATTTATCTCCCAAGAGATTAATCAAGCCGACTGCCGACAATATTCGTCATCCTATCCATCTCCATGTTCTCCAGTGCTGTTGTATGTAGGTGAGACATGCAAGTAAGAACTTCATTTGACTCTGGACACATGTCAACTCTGCAACTGCAAATTGTGGTATAGCGGGTCTGCGGCTTCAAAAAGGGCCACGTTTTAAATCCATATAGCTGTGTCGTTCTCTGTGGGCGCGATTGCGTTACCGCGGGGAGTTTATGAGGTAGTTGGAGCGAGTCGCACCTGCACGTGTGGGTGCGATCGTTCTCAATTGCTTCACTGGCTTCCTGCGGCGTGTGATGGAGGCGCAGGTGGATGTATATATATGGGTCGGCACCAGGAAAGAGGGGGATAGATGGATCGAGGAAAAGAGGAAGAAAAACGAGGTTGAAGGATGGGAAAGAGCGGTATTAGCAGGAGGATCTGGCCATCTGAAAGGAGGAAGCAGAACGAGCCGAGGCCCCGCGAAGGAGCATTTAGCTGTAGCGCTCTTGGGGCTTGTCCACCCCACTGAATGTTCGGGCGAGTGGGGTGAGCAAGGCAGGTGTCCTCCCGAGGGATCTGAGGAGCGACTACACGAGTGGCCGTGACGTCCTTAAGGCAGCCAAGACGGAGGTCAGCTGACAGGAGCTCGTTGCTGTTGGGTCTCCGCCGGCTACGCGAGTTATGGGTGAGCCGGGGAGAATGAGAGGAGGTGGTGTGCTAAGATCGTGAAGAGCGACACTGTATTTTTAACCTCGGATTTTAAAGGATGTATTTATTGTTTTTATCCCCACTTTGCACTGTTTTTATGGATTATTTATTGAAACGGTGATACACTGCACTTTGTTTGGACACTGTTTTGATTTTTGTGTAATAAAAGCACTTTGGCACTTTTTGCACTACCCCCTGGCTTCATTAGAGAATTGTCCTCATTTGTCAGCTCATCTCGGTGACAATACCAATGGTGTCGAGTTCAAGAGCTCCCAGCAGTCGGATGGAAGTGTGTAGTGAACCTGCATCGTCACACAAATATACTACAACGGGGTGCTTGTATGACAGCAGGGTGGAAGACGTAACCTCAATTGCTTGGACTGTGGGATGTGAACTCCTTAAAAATGGCCAATGATGTCAGCTGCACTGTGAAGTAGTAAAGAAAAACTTTTTTACGTGCACCCCTTATTTTGGGCTCAGCAGCATTTTAAAGTTTGGGAAATGATTAAGCAATAAAGAAGATGGCACCTGCAGTTGGGTGGACAGGGTGTAAATGTATGAAGGTACATCAAAACGTCAAGGATTACCATCTTCTGTTGCCAAAACCTTGGAATGTTACAGACTGGCCTGAGTGCTGTGGCTGTTAAATCACATCCCAATGATTATATAAATGTGTTCAGTGTGTACCCTGAAGGACTGGCATTCCATCAACGGTTGGCTTCCTTCTTGACGAGCTCTGTTTACATAATGGACAGAATATTTTAATTTGCTTGCGTTAACAAGTATTTCAATTTGCAAAGAGAAACACAACACTTATTCACGTCGCACAACTTATAGAATCATCATAAATGACAAGTACCTATCGAATATATCCCAATAACAACAGGGAATGTGTGTTAAATGTGATTTTAACGATTGCATCAGCACATTGTACTTGCTAAAGTCCACTGGCAAATTCAATATCCGTGCTCTGTGACTCCTGACCTAAAGATCAGTTTATGAAGGAAACTGAGATAACATGAGGAGAAAAACAAATAAATACCTAAAAAGCAATGGGGTCAAACAGATTGTGTCAAAGTTTTGACTACCAGTATACTAAACAAACCCTCATTTAAACAAACTTAGAGTTCAAAGATCTTGGAACAGGACAAACAAATGAAATGGACACCAAAGCCAGGTAAGAAGGGCAGGCACAGCAGAAAATAACTGGAATAAGGCCTTGCACAATGGCCTTCCAAACACCTGCTAAAACACTAATGCAGTAAAACCTCAATTGTTCCACACTCGATTAACTGTCAGTCTCCATTAACCATCAGGGCTTAAAAAATAAAATAAAATTATGCATGCCAGCGTCTTCCTGCCGTGCAGTACGCTGTGAACTCTGCACATTGGAATGACTGTCCCTTTTGCTAGCACGCAGTGTTCTTCCCCAGCACCACGTGTCATTCCTCATTTTTGAAATCACAGTGTCAGTTATGTACCTTCAGTTTTAATAGTGTTTTGTAGCTTTTCTCTTTTGTTATAATTAAACTAGTATACATTGTTATGGCCGATAAATGTATGCATGTGGTGTTGAAACTGTCACAAAAAATTGAAATTAAACATTTCAAAAACAGCAAAAGGGTTTCAAGTACTGCTTCAATTTACAGAGTAGGAAGAACTAAAGTGAACAATATAAAGCATGATGTCGCAATTAAAAAAAAACTTTTCGAAAATGGAAGGCACTAACGGTAATGTTATTCTGAAATTAATGTTAACGTTCTTCTGCATTGTAAATTTCCTTTTTAAGTTCTGTTATATTTCATAAATATAGTGTGCTGCTGCAGGCAGCTTCTGATGCTCTGTGGGGGAGCTGAAAGTGATGGGACTGGGTGAAGGGCGGCCATGCCTCTTAGGAGATGAGTGACGGGAGAAGTAAGGAGAAAAAGGAAGGTGCGGAGTGGGGAGTCTGGGGACAATAAGCAGGAGTGTTTGTGGTATGGAGAAAGACAGAACATGAGAAGCAGGAGGTAAATTGATTGGTAGGGAAAGCAATCTTTTCTTGTTTTGAAAAGTGTGCTCCGTAACCCAGATAACAGAGTATAAGGTAGGGCACCGTTTGTTATGGAACGAAGACTCCAAGTAAAACGTAGAAATTTCCAGTACCTCCGAGTTGTGTTTGCTTATCATGCTGTTCGTTACAATATTATATGAATTACTAGCCAACGTCTGCCGTAGCATACGGCGGTGTAAGAATAGGAATGGAAAACAGTTAGAAAGGAACTCAGAAATCAAGAAGAAATAAATACTTCTTGAAAGATGCAGTTGTGCATAGGTCTTTTGGTAGAGAAGACAGATAATGAGCTGAAAGATCTAACCTTACAAAAAGCCATGTACCGTGGCTGAAGACTGGTATGAGGTCTGAGCTCTGGTCTTTGGGTATCCGACAGTGCATGTAGAATTTCCGGCCAAGCAAGATTACAAGTGATAAATAAATCAGGCCTTTTGAATTTACGTACTATGGCCAAGGCATCCTGATAGTTTTGTTGCATGCATCTTGGACTTCCTGGAAATGTGGATGGTAATATGATCATTTTGCCTACACGTACGTTGTTATTTTCAGCGTTTGCTTGCAGTGTGTCTGACAGTCCTTTGTATTGTTCCACGCGCAGATCTTGTTGATGTAATCTGAGATAGCTGAGACGCGCGCCCTCTGTTTTAACATACACATCTACGACGTACTGTTGGAATGGTTTGCCGCTGGACTGCAAAATACTAAATGTATTCCTCATTGCTAATCTGTACGTGTAAAACTGGCATTGAGTATGCCTTATTCGCTTGGTGGTTCTTTTATCGGGAACATGTTGTAAATCTTTGTGCCAGCCAATGTCTCCGTAAGGGAATAAAAGTGGGTAAAGCATAGGATCGCAATTCATATTGAGTGTGGAAATCTGTTTACAGGAGTTGCCTATGGGATAGATGCAAATGTCCCTTTCGGCAGGCGGTTCGCCATCTTCTCCGACGAAAATCAATGCAACATCGGCATGACATGTCGGGGCTTTGTATCGTCGTAAATCCTGCCCAAAGTTTTCTTTGAAAACCATTCGTACAGATGCTATTGGATTGGACTGAGCGATTTCATGCATGTGTTTGTATGATTTAGCGAAAGGGTTGATGGTTCTGAGCATGGAATCTAGCTGGAGAAGTACATTTTCGCTGCATGAGGAGTTTGCATTATTTTGCAAGCGTACTTCAGTAGCTTGTGCTGTGTCAAAAACATACAACTGTCCATATCATGGAGAGGTAGAAGTGTTAGCGTATAATGGAGAGATCTGGCGATACATTTGCCCGTGTATTTTAAAACAGTGTGGTCCGTGGCCAGGAAGATGAGTTATGTGTGCACCCATGGAAGCAAATGCCAGAGAAGAGTTGTATTCTCGAATGTGTTCACGATAATTTTTACCTTCTGATGTTTGCTATGTGAGAAGCTGTTTTAAAGACACAGGAGCCACAGGCAGCATGGGGAAGGGTTTGGAAGAGGACGAATAGGAATTGAGAAATGCCGTGTCGGCTGCGTGTGGGCGGGACCGGTTTTGAAGAAGAGCCACAGGCAGCGTGGGGAAGGGTTTGTAAGAGGACGAATAGGAATCGAGAAATGCTGCGTCAGCTGCGTGTGGGCGGGACCGGTTTTGAAGTGGAAGCAGGACGAACCAGAAGAGAAATATATATAAGAGATAAGTGGATAGGACTGGCGAGCTTTGTGGGGCTGAATGGCCTGTTCTCGTCTAGAGTGTTCCAATGTTCTAATTAATACATTTTGTTAATACGATATTTTGTTACTATATTTTTTTGTAAATAAATATGACTATTCACTTAACTAATCTACTGTATATCATTTTTAAACACGCAGTTCCGTTATCCGTCACGACCTCGGTCAGAACCCCTGACGGATAATTGAGGTTTTACTGTAATCAAGCTGAATATAATGAGCAGGAAAGGGGAAACGGGACAGAAAGCCAAATCACTAAAGTGTTCTTCTAGTTTCCTCTGCACCAATAAAGTTCCTTAATGAGAACTCCTGATAAAAGACGAGACAAAGTGCTAGATGGGGATGCAGAAACATCAGAAAAGGAGCAGAGAGAGACACGAGGTCAAAGCTTAGGCAGGACTTGTAAAAACAAAAGAGATGTAAGGATTTCAAAAAAGAAAATCAGAAATAAATTCGAAAGGAAGAGATGCAAAAAGTCCGCACCCCAACTAAAGTTACTGCCCCCAATTAACAGGAGTCATAACTTTGTTTTTGAGTTTGAATCCAATACATGGACGCCAATCCCCGAGTCTTTGACAAAGGAAAGCAGAATGAGAACACTGGCTACGGCCATGGTGATCATGTGGTCATCTGTATTACCAATTACAACAAACACGAAACGGCAGCACCAAGGCAAGGCTGATTTTAAAGGGATAAAATGCACAACCCCAAAAACAATTTTCTTTACAGTATTGCATTAAATACCAGCCATCATTATCATATGAGGAAATTCTCTGCAGAAGACGTTTTGCCTGTTCTTTTGAATTGTAGACTAGAAAGTAAAGAACGTGGCATTGAGAGTGTAGCTGAAGAGTTAGTGAGAATGGCATTTGCATAACTCCAATGTGTTTTCGTTTCAGATGATTCCACTTCATGGTTGTGAGCTTATGCCAAGTAAGACCCGCTTTAGCAAACTTGCAGAACATACCTTTCTTTCCAAATACAGTGGAACCTCGGTTCACGACCATAATTCGTTCCAAAACTCTGGTCGTAAACCGATTTGGTCATGAACCAAAGCAATTTCCCTCATAGGATTGTATGTAAATACAATTAATCCGTGTCAGACCATACGAACTGTATGTAAATATATATATTTTAAGTTTTTAAGCACAAATATAGTTAATTAAACCACAGAATGCACAGCGTAATAGTAAACTAAATGTAACAACATTGAATAACACTGAGAAAACCTTGAACAACAGAGAAAACTAACACTGCAATAGTTTGCGCTATAGCGCTACCAACTGCTGGCTAAAAACACTTTTTTTTTTAAATGAGTTTTAAGCACAGGGAAAAAAATTAACATTTGAAAAAATCCGAAATTTAATAAACTACCAAGAAAAGTAACATTGCAACAATGCACGCTACGAACCGATCGCTGTACACAGAAGTGAAAACGAAATCAAGCCCAGTGCATTCTTTAACTGCCTTCCTACCTTATGCGTCCAGCCCTCTCTCTGGCGCTGCCTGTGTGTGTGTCGCGCTCTCTCGCTGCACAGGAAATGCACAGGGAGAGACTGAACATGTACAAACCGAAAGGGAGACTGGCTTGTTCGTATAGAGTGTGTGGTCGTGAACCGAGGCAAAAGTTTGGCGAACTCTTTGGTCGTAAACTAATTTGTACGTGTACCGAGACGTTCGTGAACCGAGGTTCCACTGTATGAAGTTCTTTGGCCTTTGACCCTTGCCCAATAGGTCTTCCATCTCTGTCATATCTCAAAACGCCAATAAAGTAACAATGCAATATAGAACATGGCAACTAATTGATAAAAACAGTTACCAACAGATTTTGTTATACTGATTATTATCTTATTATTACCTTGAAATTGTCAGAAAAAAATGGAAATGTAGAGAGGTCAGGAAATTGAAAGGAACAACTCTGGGTGTCTCTCTCCTAGGACGTTTCGTTTTGCTGACGTGCTCCCATCGTTTGTGCATTTGCGGCTAAGCGACTGTTTTTCTTTGGGGGTTTCGTTTTGCTAATGTGCTCGCCTCGCTTGTGTATTAGCGGCAGGAGGAAAAGTAAAAGGGATGCTGTTTTACCAATATGCGTGCCACGCTTCTGTAATAGCAGATAAGCAAGTGACTCCCTCTTTGGATGTTACGTTCTGCCAACGTGCTGGCCACTCTTGCGTATCCTCGGAGGTGGAGCCCTTAGCCCGACTCCACCTTTCATTTCCGGGCCGGTTCTGGTAGATGTTTATATATAAGGTATCAATTACTAGTCACAACCCTAATGTATACAAATGTGCACATCATAATTTACGTATGCAGTGGGCATGACTTTGTGGAAACCTGCTCCACACACCCAACACCTGTGTGTTTATTTCAGTTCTAAAATGACTTGCTGTCATAGCTCAAATCAAGAGGCTCCACTTCAACAGCAATAGCAGACCAAACACCAGCATGACCAGAACCAACCAGGATGAGAAACGTGTTCTCCTGCTTTCACCCTCTGGCATCTCCATTCTGTTAACCTCTTAAAACCCTTTGGAAAATCAATCTTTTTTCACTTTAGTGTTTTGGCCAACCCACCTCAAAAAAAAAATATCAAATTTGAAAGCAGTAAATGATTGGAATTTATGGACAAATGACTAAGTAATGAAAAAGACGGCTTCTTAAAAGGTCTTTGCTATACAGAAAAAAACGGCCTAAGCTAACTAAACAGGTTTGGTGAACTAAATATCATTTACTTGTAAACTTTCAAGTTCTGCCAGACCTTCTTTTCATCTAATCAGCAGTTACCTTCTGGTGAGACGTGAAATGCAAAGGTGTATTTTTTAATGATCCGTAGCATAGATTGGTAAGTGCTCCAGGTGTCGTGGGAAACCAGGAGATCTTTGTTGCCAGGTAAAAGCTTGATGAGGGCCGAGCATGACCCTGACCCGAGTGTTTGACGGTGGTTCGTCTTGTTGAGGGCAGGCTCCAAATCCTCCAAATCTCCACCCAGCTGGAAAAGTCTTCAAAAAACAAAAAGGACAATGAGCATTTCTCAGAAGCTAACCAATATTTTCTTGTCATGCAAAGCAGTGGAGTGGTGGCTCTGAGGCTAAGGATCTGCGCTGGTATCCTGAAGGTTGCCGGTTCGAATCCCCGTCACTGCCAAATGAGATCCTACTCTGCTGGGCCCTTGAGCAAGACCCTTAACCTGTAATTGCTCCAGGGGTGCAGTACAATGGCTGACCCTGCGCTCTGACCCCAAGGGGTATGCGAAAACTAACAAATTCCTAATAGAAGAAATTGTATAAGGCGAAATAAAGAACAAAAAAAATATATATACCAAAGCAAATTTGCCATTTTTTTCCCACAGCCACTAGAGGGCACCCTAGCCCAGGGGCTCGAAGATCTGTAACATTTCTTAAATAAGAAGATTCCAGAGCTTTTGTTAGGTTCCCATGCTATGAGAAATGCAAAGTTCCAAGTAGGTAACATAACACAAACATTTTTCCAAAGAGTGGGACGATTCGGAAGTACTTTTTCTCCCATTTGCCAGGTGATGTAATGCTGGCTTCTCGTCTTATATTTAAAATAATTAGTAGATTGGTGGGGGGGGGGGGGGGGAAGTCATACCGTGGTGGAACCACAATTCGGCAATGTAATGCCATTTGTGTACCTCAGAGTTGCTATATATAAACAAGAACACAAAGGAAAACTTTACTGCGCCTGAAATAAGATGAGGACTACTGGCAGTGCAAACTGGGCAAAACAAATTGAGAAAAACGAGTCATGGCAGCAGAAACAGAGCGAGATTTCGGTAATGAGCAATGAAGATCAAACTGGTGAAAAATGAATTAAGATTATAAGCAGGAAATTAAACACTGTGTAAAGAAAGATTTAAAAAAAATGCCATGTTCATGTGCTATCAAAAGTTTCAAAGCTCCGACACGCGATGCTTTATCTTCTCCGTTCTGGAAGGACTTTTTGAAAGAATACAAAAATCGCTTATGGTGATTTGTTTGCATGGTGTACAAAATCAAGATTAACTATTTTTCTCACGTAAATGAACAAACAACTCCATCTTCTTCCACTTCTATGTGGGTCAATGCGATTGATCAACCTTCTCCATACAGCTTGGTTAAGCGCCTCCTCCTCCAGTCAGACCCTTTTCCTTCTGATCTTCTTTGACTTGATCCATCCATCTCCACTTTAACCTTCCTCGCTTGGTCTTCGTCATTCCCATCCCTCTTTCCTCCACATATTCCTCGTCTCTCCTCATCACGTCCATACCACTTCATCCTACTTTCCTGTACTTTCTTAGATATCTCTCCCACTTCTGTTGTTCCTCTGATGGTCACATTTCTTATTCTGTCCTTTTTATAACTCCACATTCTCATCCTTGCCAAATTTCACTTCTTCTCACGACTCATTACAGCAGATCTTAAAGAGCTGACCTTTAACCTTCACCTTAATCCTTGATCACAGAATACTCTTGATACCTCCCATCCAGTTGTTCCAGCCCCACACTGCACTCTGTGGGTTATCACTGCCTCTAGTTTTCCATCTTGGGTTACCACTGATCTGAGACCTTTAAACTTCTCCACTCTTCTCCTTGCAGGCCAACTTCTGAATTCTGATCATCATTAAATCTCAAATGTTCTGTCATTTTCTTCCTATTTATCTTCAATCCTCAATCGTCCAACTTCCTCTCTACGTTCTCTTTTCTGGTGCTACACAACACAATGTCCTCAAAAACGAAAAGCAAACTAAAATAATTAAATGCAATTTGACCACGAAAATGAAGTTTCAGGCTGACCATGTCATATTTTTAATTTTACAAAACTGACTATGGGTGGAAGGTCAGTGTTACATCACAACTAGGACAATTCGAGAAGCTTTGTTTTCTTCTAATGGTCCGACTCACAGCTCCACATTTGTTGGAATTTCATTGATGTGGAGTGTCTGATTTGGAAATCCATCCTTCCAAACTCTCCGATAGCACGTAAACACGGGATTATACACAGGCAAAACAGAGCATCAAAGTCTTAACACCATTCAAAAGGAAATCAGGGTGAAAGAAAACATCCCCACTATTACGAAAATCCTTCTCCTATTTAAATAAAGCAAACCAATTATTACATTTTCTCAGGATTTATGCATCAGCTTGTATTTTGTCACTGTTTTAAATACCGTTTATGCAATGTCATCACGTGTCACAATGCTGGCAGACAAAGATTGTGCTGAAAACGTCAAAAACGCATCACAATAGCTGCACAAAGATGTCACCATCATAATTAAATAAGAAATGAAAAATAAAAATTATAAACCCAAAATGACTAAATATATGAAACTAATAATCCTACAAAATCACTTGCTGTGGACTCGGACCACAGGACAATACTTGAATCAGAGGAGACTCACAGGAAGCCAAATGGGTTGATGGAGAACAAAGAAACAGGAAAAGCAATCTCGTCGTTGTAGCTGTCCTCGAGGCCCCGGAGCTGGAGCAAGATGAGGCGGACCTGTGTGACAGAGAATGAAGACATTGTGAAATAAAACATCAAGGTTTTCAAACATAACGCTTGAACAAATTCATTCAATGAACAAAAGAAGTTGATAAGTAACAAAGACTTGTGTTCTGTAGGCAACTGGCACCTCACCAAAACAAGATATGTAGGAAGATGGACATTCTGTAGGACTTGGAGTACTGCAGATTACATTCAGATGTTTGGAATAGGAACGCCGATTAGATAATAATAATAAATTTTATTTATATTGCACTTTATATTTTAGCAATCCCAAAGTGCTACAGAGTAAAAATAGAAAATAAAAACAGAGGAATCTATAAAATAATTTAACAAAATGTCTTTCTAAAAAGATGAGTTTTTAGGTTTCGCTTAAAGGCCTCAGTCGATTGTGGGGCTCTCAGGTAATCAGGGAGGGCATTCCACAGCCTCGGCGCCACAGATGAAAACGCCGTCACCCATGCTGCTGAGCTTAGTTCTGGGGACTTGAAGAGTGTTAGTGTGTACAGAGCGGAGGGAACGTAAGGAGGTATGAAGGGTAAGGAGTTCCTGTAGATAAAGAGGGGCATGTCCATAAATGCACTGATGGGTAAGAAGGGAGACCTTATACTCTATTCTGGATGAAACAGGGAGCCAGTGAAGGGTTTTCAGAATTGGGGTGATGTGATCATGCTTTCGCACCCTCATCAGGATCCTGGCAGCGCTGTTCTGAATATACTGGAGTCTCTGGATACTCTTGCCAGGAATCCCGATGAGGAGCGCATTACAATAATCCAGCCTGGAAGAGACAAAGGCATGGACGAGCTTCTCTGCATCTGCCAGGGTGAGTAATGGAGTTTGGCGATGTTCTTGAGATGGTAAAAAGATGACTTAGAGATATTTGATGTGGGTGTCAAAATTAAGTTGGGAGTCCATTCTAACACCCAAATTAGTAACAGATGTGGAAAGAGGAATATTTAGATTAGAACCTCAAAATAGCCAAACAGGTGTAAAAAGAAAGTTTCAAATAAGTAAAGATGTTAACCACTGGGTTTCCCCACGTCTACATTAAGTTAGTTGTACCTCACCCACTCACCATTTTACAGTTAACACTCCCTCCCACTATACTGTCAAGGTCTCTGCAACACCAGTGTTACTGCAGTTCTCGCTACCAAGCGAGACGTCACCCATGCTCTCCTTCTAGCCTTAAACTTTCAAATCACCTCCACCACACCACCCTCTACAAAATCTTGACGATGGCTGCCCGTCTAATTATTGGTGCCAACAAGACGCACACATAAGCTAACAATAGCAAGACACCTATTATACTCCAGGGGCTTTAACATTATCCTCTTTACTCTAATCAGTCCATAAAGGTCAACACAAGAGCTCTCCACTGTACACTGTCTTTCATGGTTTGCTTCTGCTTCACCCCAAGTCATTTCCAGCTCTCTCTAAAGCTCTTCACCCATTTGGTTTTGGTCTGCCTCTAGGCCTCTTTGCCCTGTGGTGTCCAAGGAAGGCCTACTTTTGTGATGCTTGAACCTGGCATCCTTAATACAAGGCCTATCCAGCTCAGGTGACTTTGCTATCTGCTGAATGATGCATGTGGACTTTATAAGATCTAATAAGTAAGTCCTTGTTGGAGACCCAGCTTGGCCAGACAGATTCTACTAATTTTTCACAAGTGGCTATGATGGTACCTACACATGTTGATTTCCGTTATTCTCCTTCATTCACTCCCAGTCAGTAAGATGGACTTGACATTGCTATTATTAATTCTGTTTCATCTTATGGCTGTAGTGCATCAACTTTCAGACCAACCTTAAACACTTGAAAGCTCATCTTACTTTAGACAGCCTGCTCCCAATGTCTTTCTTAGTGAAGTCCTTAATGCTGACTACAAAGAAAGGAATTAATGCCCTCTAGTGGCCTTTCATCAATTTCAAATACACATTACTCACTTGCAGAATTCTGAAAAAGCACAAGTCCACCTAAATTCCAAAGTTATAGTAGGATATTGTCCGGTGTCAGGCCGCAGGCCTAATATCAAAGTCATGGGCAAAGACGCTCTCTACAGGTTCAACAACCATTTTCCAGGTTCACCTGGGTTAGCTTGCTACTCCCTTCAATGGGAAAAAACTTTTATAACTGACTTCCCTTATCTGACCTGCCAGGGAAATGGGGACTTAATTCAATCCACAGGTCACAGGGTTTCCCTCATCATTAGGCCAAAATGACCCCAAAGGCACTGTGACAACCCAGAAGTCTCAGAGGCTCCCAGAAGGACATTCAAATTACTGTTACAGTCAGTGTTAGTGAATTCACAATAAGACGGAGACAGAAGATAAACGAGATTCATATGAATGTAGCCAGGCAGACTCTTTGCATTAATGCTACCCTTGAATAAACACCTGGATGATCCCCAAGCCGTCGGCACGGTGGCGCAGTGGGTAGCACTGCTGCCTCACAGTTAGGAGACCCGGGTTCGCTTCCCAGGTCCTCCCTGCGTGGAGTTTGCATGTTCTCCCTGTGTCTGTATGGGTTTCCTCCCACAGTCCAAAGACATGCAGGTTAGGTGCATTGGCAATTCTAAATTGTTCCTGGTGTGTGCCCAGTGGTGGGCTGGCACCCTGCCCGGGGTTAGTTTCCTGCCTTCTGCCCTGTGTTGGCTGGGATTGGCTCCAGCAGACCCCCGTGACCCTGTAGTTAGGATATAGCGGGTTGGATAATTAATGGATGGATGGATGGATGGATGATAACCCAAGCCTTTTGAGATACTGACAGGTGAGTCAAAAGTGGAACTCTTTGGACACCACAGGGTCTATTTTGTCTAATTTCTGACAGTAAGAACCTCAGGCTTACAATAAAACAGGGGGTTCTGGTGTGGGGATGCTTTGCTGCCTCAGGACTTGGAAGACTTGCTGTTATTGTTATTACCGGTGAGGAAGGCAGGCTCTATTGTAGGCATGGAGCTGGAGAGTTTGACATCCGTGGCAGAGCAACGGGCACTGAGCAGGCTCCTGTCAATCATGGAGAATCCACTGCATCCACTGAACAGGATCATCTCCAGACAGAGGAGCAGCTTCAGCGACAGACTGCTGTCACCATCCTGCTCCGCTGACAGACTGAGAAGATCATTCCTCCCACACACTATGTGACTCTACTCTTCAATTCCACCAGGGGGGGGGGGGGCTTGACGTTAACATTATTCAAAGTTATTGTCTGTCTGTATACCTGCATTGTTATCACTCTTTAATTTAATATTGTCTTTATCAGTATGCTGCTGCTGGAGTATGGGAATTTCCCCTTGGGATTAATAAAGTATCTATCTATCTATTGAAGTGAGCATGAATTGTGCACTTCACCAGAATATTCTTAAGGAGAATGCTTACTCATCTCTTCGTGACCTGAAGCTGAAACACCACTGCAGCAGGACAAGGAGGGAAAAGAGAAGTGAATCACTCCAAAAAACACAAAATTCAGGTTTTTGAGTGGCACAGAGGCCAGACCACAATCAGGGGACACGTTTCAGAGAGTCAACAGCTTGCATGATGGGCGCCTTACAAGACAACAGCTTCAAAAACAGTACCCACATCTCCGAAACAAAATACACAAGGAGACAAAACAGAAGCGAATGACTATGAAAAACACAAAACTGAAGCTTTCAAGTGTGGCTTAGGTGCCGCAACAGAACCAGAAGATTCTGAGAGTGAGCTGCTTGCACGATGGGTGCTTTATAGCTCAACAGTCGTGCAGTATCCATAATCTCTGAAACACAAGCCAAATGGCTCAGAAGACCATAAAATCATGTGGTGGAGTTGGACTCAACTAAATGATCAACACAACAAGTCAAAGTCCTGACTCGACCCCAGTAGAGATGCAGAGGTGAGCAGTTCACACTTTCACTTTTTAAAATTCCTCAACAGTGATGCGAAAGATTCTTCTCAAATTAAAGCCGAGATGTAATTACTGGCGGCACGGTGGCGCAGTGGGCAGTTAAGGGACCCGGGTTCATCTCGCGGGTCCTCCCTGCATGTAGTTTGCATGTTCTCCCCGTGTCTGCAAGGGCTTCCTCCCACAGTCCAAAAACATGCAGGTTAGGTGCACTGGCGATCCGAAATTGTCCCTGGTGTGTGCGCCCTGCGGTGGGCTGGTGCACTGCCCAGGGTTTGTTTCCTGCCTTGTGCCCAATGTTGGCTGGGATTAACTCCAGCAGACCCCCGTGACCCTGTAGTTAGGATATAGCGGGTTGGATAATGGATGGATGAAATATTACTGAAAAAGAGTATTGAACTCTTGGCTAATAATTACTTTTCCACAAGGGGGTGTTAGAGATCTTTATTCTTTAAAAAAATGATACGGTGTGTTCAGTCAGGTTCCCTTTCTCCAATATGGCATTTTGCCTAAAGCCCAGAGGCGACTGCTTGTGTAGCATATGTGAAAACAGAGCCTATTAGGAAGGGGGCAAATACTTTTATCACAGCACTGTGCCTTCAGAGATCGATAGCAAAACCCTGGCCAAAAGCACAAGTCAAACAAACAGAAATTCTAAAACAACATTTTTTTCTTCATTTACTTGAGCGTGATTTACTCACAAGTCTTCAACAAGACGTTTGAAGTTCTGATAACTGCTTAATGAAGATGAAGACAAGAAACACAAAACAGTGACATGATGAAGTCACAAAAGTGTGAAAAGGACAAAACATGAAATGCCAATCGAAAAACTGAAACAAAAACAACATGAGAATTGTTAGGAACCCAAAAACAGGCGCCTTGAAACCCAAGTGGATGTACTGCTGACAGAGGCCCCCAATGGACTTTCCAAGCATTTCGATCCTAACAGCAGGTCAGCATTGGCATTAAAGTGTACAAAAGAACACTGAAACGAGAAGACGCGCCATACCAATTAAGTGATGCAGAAGACTTACTTGGTGCCAGTACTCGGGATCCTCTCCGCTGTCCATCTTGGTCTCCATCCACTTCAGGTTTCGGATGATGTAGTCCTTCAGCCTCTGGCAGTAGCCCATGTCGTGTTGCACTGGGCCACAGTATCCCACAATAGTGTTCATCCAGTGCATGTAGAGGAGCTGTAGAAGAACAAGGAGCCCAGGGAATAATAGGGGAATGACATCAGAGCCAATTACGCGACGCCCCCAAGTATCAGCCAATAAGAACCTCCTGCCTTGACAAGCATGACCAATGTCGTGTTATTTTTATCAAGGTTGGACATTTTCAGTTATATAATACAATCTGCTCAGTGCAGTGGCACAGCACACTGTGCCCGAGGTCTTACAGAAAACACTAATGCCATTGTAGTTCATTTACAACCCCACAAACTTGGGTTCAACTCCTGGCCTGGGCAAAGCCTGTGTGCAGTTCGCTTCCTCTAGTTCATACTGCCTGCCAGGTATTTCAGAACCCCAAGTATAAGCATGTCAGAATGTCAGTGTCTCTACACTGAACTGTGGTGCCAGTCCAGAGTTGGTTCCAGCCTTGTGTCTGATGCTGCCACAACAGGCTCTGGCTCCCTGGCAACTTAATAGTAAAACAGGCCTCTTGAAAGGAATGAGTCACACCATACAGTGCAGGAGTCTTCACACATTCAACATGTGGCACATTTCATTCCCGCTTGGTACAGGCTCTTTGCTCAACACCTTGTCTGTAACATGTGAATTAATATTTGAGTTTATAGTTTCATTTTCAGGCAGTTCTGCTTAATCCAGGATGGCATGCGTACTCTCATCACTGTTCCATTTTACTATAAAGAGATTTCCCCTTTTCTGGTTTTGACCTCTTCCCATTTTCACACTTCTCTGAGGTGTGTGGTTGATAAAATGGGCCAGAAATGAGGAAGACAACCTGTTCACAGTGCGATGGCTGGCCACTGGGAGTTGACAAAGCAGGGTTGCTATCAACATCACAATTTGGGCAACATGGTGAATTTACTTCATAGCCATGGCACTTGCCAACTGACTGAGAGGCTTTATTATCACACCTGCGAGTCTGTACCCTTGTATTTTAGGTTTCTGCAGCTGTATGCATATAAATTTCCCCATGGGATCAATAAAGTTTATCTAATCTAATTAAAGGTCAGTGTATTTTTCTATTTTTAATAGCTAAATCTTCAATTGAAAGATTCTTTCTTTGCCGTGCTTTAATATAAAACGGTTTATGGTTTAAGCTCATCCCTCTACTTGTGGGGCTTTTGTTCTATTTTTGACCATTCAGAGTTGTTTTGCCAGCTGCCCATTTTTGGGGTCTGCTCTAGGTGAAGCCAGCGGGTGGTGTTGAGGGCCCGGCCGAGTTAAGCTGCGACTCTTCTAAGAAGGTATCGGAGATAATAGCTTTTGGAGGCCTCACACCTATTTTGCCTTTGAGGAAGACTCCATGTCATGACAGCCTGAATGTTTGTATGCTTACATAGATAGACAGATAGATAGATAGACAGATAGACAGATAGATATATAGATAGATAGCGTAGTCGGCAGGATGAGATAGATAGATAGATAGATACTTTATTAATCCCAAGGGGAAAGTGTCCTTAGGGACAAGTGTGTAATATAGCGCCCCTAGTTACTCTTGTGAGCCCACCTAAAGGAGTTCAGTACATAATCTCTTCCATTAGTATTCATAAACTGGAACAAATCAATGATGTCATGCAATGAGCTGGGGCAAATAAGTAATAACATTCTTTAAGCCCGGTCCAATGCATTGGGTGTAGTTATGTCCTCAGATGATGAGCTGACGAGCGGAACAGCGAAGTAAAAAGAATCATGAACAGATTCACGCAGACAGAGACAGAATGGCACCTTATTATTACTACGAGCGACTTGCCTATCAGATTTATTGCAATGCAATCTGTGTGCTGCCTGAAAGAATGACATCTGATCTTCAAGTCTGGCCTGTGCTGACTGTCCCAAGTCGTTTTGTATTTATGGCAACTTTTGTATTTTTTACTTCTGCTTATGTTGCTGATCTTTCTCTAGCACACTCAAACAAACTTAGCTGAAGAACTTAATAAAGCCGTGTGGCTGTTCGTCTGAGGAATAAGAGAATCATTGGCTCTTTTTTTGTGCTCCGCAGAGAACAAGCAGAGGGACACCTCGGAGTAGTGTCTACATAGTGACATCCTGGGTGATGTCTCCTAAATAAGTAATGGGATTGTACCTTAGTGAGCGCAGTACTGGAGGCTATAGCCTCGGCTCTCAATTGAGACCATCTTTGAGTCTGGTAAGCAGAAACCTAACACCGGATGAACGGAGTGTTGTTTGTTTGTTTGATTAGAGTTGCTGCAGCCATTTAAAAAAGAACCTTTGATGATGTGTGTTGTAACTGGCCTCCTCCTACAACAACAGATGCTGGATAACGCTCTGTATCAGAAGTCCATGACAGCTTAAAAAAAAAAAAAAAAAAACAACAAACAGGCAGTGAATGGAGTTTGAAGATGTTGCCCGACTATGATGCAATGCTTCATCTATGCCAGGGGTGGGCAAAGTCATTCCTGGAGGGCCGCAGTGGCTGCGGGTTTTTGTTCCAACCCAGTTGCTTAATTAGAAAACAATCCTTGCCAATAATTACATTTCACGGCTTGTTAGTGCTTTAACTCTGCTATGTCAAGTCATTCTCCTATCCTAGATTTTTTTTCCATTCTAAGGATATCATCCAAATACTTTGAAGTGTAAAACGGATGAGTAATTCTCAGTCCTTCACTTTTTTCTCTTCTCTTTCCTTTCAAATATTTAATTAAACCAACTAGTGCACGATAAATACACACAGGTGTAAAGGGTAAGAAGCAAAATGGGTAACTGCTGGTTTCTTTTGTTATTTGTATCTTATTGCTAATAAGGAGCAATTAAAAACCGAGAATGCAGCTGTTTAAGACTTAAATAAGCAATAAGGGTTCATAATCTTAATGAGGGAGATAACTAAAATGAAGCAGAAGTGTTTCTAGAGCAAAAACAGCTTCTTATTAAGCAATTGGGTTAGAACAAAAACCTGCAGCCACTGCGGCCCTCCAGGAATGACTTTGCCCGGCCCTGGTCTATGCGATTAAGTTGTTCAGATCAGTAGTCACACCAGAGTCCATAGAAAAGAAGTGAACCAGCATTCTTGTCACATGTAGTCCTACATCCAAGTCCCAAGGCCGGCCGGTATGACAGCTCTGTAGTGGGTATGTCTCTGAAAAGTGACCCTGGAACATCACAACTTAATGGCATAAGGACATTAAAATTAACAACCCAACACGACCCTGCTGGCCTCACCTGTTTTGTGAGCGATGCCTCCGCGGCTCCTGCTGCGTAAGCCTGAAGACTGTCATTGTAGCACCCACTGGTGGTCACTTCCAGGTATGCCCACCTGCCAAAGGCAAAACAGAGAAAGGTGAAGGTCTATTATGGGGAAAAACAAAAATGGGCAGGATGAGAAAAAGGAACAACATGCAGGGCGTTTTGAGGACAGAAATGAAAGTGATAGCAAAAAGTAGGACAAGAAGAAAGAAGTGAAACAATAAGAATGAACACATATAGCTGCTATGGCTTATCCAGGGTTTCAAACCTAGCTCAAATGTCTTTTTAGTTTAATCTTTTGAATAGGATTTTTTATGTTTTGTTAAAAAGTAAGTTTATTTTTCATGAACATTTTTATTATTATAGTCTTATGTTAATCCCATATTTCCTTATTCTTCATCTTATTTTCCTTGTGGTTCGTGTACTGAGCCCAAGCAGGTGGGCCCTCCTAACGCTGCAGCTGCCCCCAAGGCTTAGAAACGTGTGGGAGAGCCCGAGTATACATATGAAGCATTTTGATCATGGGAAAGGCGCTATATAAAAAAAATGCATTATTACTATTATTATTATTAATAATAATATCAGTGGTAAGGCAGTGGCGTAAACTCCTGTGTTCAGTGGTTTCTTTCTTCAAGATTTTGCAAGTTCATTACACTGCACGCACAAACTGGGCTGTCACTGGAAAGCCAAGACCTCTGAATGGAGAATAAGCAAATTTCAAGTTTTAGTCAGAGATGACCAGCATACATTAGAGCAGTTTTGGGAAAAAAAAAACAAATGTGCCAAAGTGTGGCATCTCTATAGCCAAGAAAGGCTCTGACCAGTAGACCTCAGGAAGGTTAACCACTGGGGCTGAAGGACTCCCCTGTTGCGTCTTGCAATCACAAAAAATATCCTACTTCAAAATTCCAAGAAACTGAAAACAGAAGCAATGAAAGTTTTACTGTAACTCCGCACTCGAGGGAAATCGCATGGTTTCCTGCACCAAAACTTTCACTTCTCCTTGCTTATGATGCAGAGCCTGGGCAGAATGAGCAAACTGCGATCTGTCATCAGCACAAGACTCTTCTTCTTCTTTTTTTTTTTTTTTTGAGGATGTTTTGATTTCAAAAGAGAAAGGAAAACCATCACATCAATAAGATAGTCATCCATTATTCTCTCCATGAAGCATTTACCCAGTTTCTAGTTTTCACCTAACAGTGCTACCAAAAACAGGACAGATCTAAATCCACACCAAGAAAAACTGTGGTAACTATGGCGCTATATACTGTCAAGTATAAGTTTAGCTCTCACCGTCAAATCTGCAGGAATCTGAGAGGGCCATCTATAGCAGCTATACGTACAAGGCACTATATTACGCGTGTTACTAAGGTGTCTGCAAATGCGTGGACACAGTGATACTAACTTGGACCAGTAAACACCCCACAGCCCATAACTGTGTTCACTAAAGGACAGCGCTATACTTTATAATGTGGATAAAAACAGCAGCCAAATATCCGTCATGGAGAATCCTTCATACAAAGCGGGGTCGGGAGCTTTTCACCCTGACACCCAATGAAACCCAGGCGCACAAGCCACGTGCCGCACGACCAGGTAAACGTCCCAAAAGGCGCTACATGCAGGCTGCCGCTGCACGAAGTGCTCCTCAGAAACACGAAGCAGACGCGGCGAGGCCACGTGCTTACGAGTGGCAGCCCCTCGCCTTTGTGCTGTGCTGCACAGTGCCTGCCTGCACTGCGGCTCGTACCATCATCCATCCACCTACCCGCTCCGCTGAATATCATCCGTGAAGTTGGCCCACGCTACAAACTGGGGGTCGAAGCCCGCCTTCACGATCAGCTTGTCCGTCTGTCGATCCAAAACCACGGAGACGACCTCAGCCTGGGCGCGCGACAGGAGCGCAGTCAACAACACGGCACAGCGAAACATCGCAGAGAAGCCGCAAGCATAACCAACCGCAGCCATGACACGCGTCTGAAGGTCATATGACCGAAGCATAGCGGGAGGGGCGGGCTTTTCGAGTGAGCATGTGACTCGTTGGTGCCGCCCAAAAAATCACAGCGCGCTTGCCGTTGAAGACGCTGGCGGGACGAGAAGGGTGTAGCTACAGCTTGCCATGCCTATGGAGGAGGAGTATAGGGACCTAATCAATGACTTTGTTAAATGGTGCGACTCAAACCACCTACACCTGAACACCAGCAAAACCAAAGAGCTGGTGGTGCATTTTAGGAGGCCCAGACCCCTCATAGACCCAGTGATCATCAAAGGTGACTGTGTGCAGATGGTGCAGACCTATAAATATCTGGGAGTGCAGCTGGATAATAAATTAGACTGGACTGCCAATACTGATGCTCTGTGTAAGAAAGGACAGAGCCGACTATACTTCCTTAGAAGGCTGGCGTCCTTCAACATCTGCAATAAGATGCTGCAGATGTTCTATCAGACAGTTGTGGCGAGCGCCCTCTTCTACGCAGTGGTGTGCTGGGAAGGCAGCATTAAGAGGAAAGACGCCTCACGCCTGGACAAACTGGTGAGGAAGGCAGGCTCTATTGTTGGCATGGAGCTGGACAGTTTAACATCTGTGGCAGAGCGAAGGGCGCTCAGCAGGCTCCTATCAATTATGGAGAATCCACTGCATCCACTAAATAGTGTCATCTCCAGACAGAAGAGCAACTTCAGCGACAGACTGCTGTCACTGTCCTGCTCCATAGACAGATTGAGGAGATCGTTCCTCCCCCAAACTATGCGACTCTTTAATTCCACCCGGGGGGGTAAACGTTAACATTTAACATTATACATAGTTATTGTCTGTTTTTCACCTGCATTATTATCATTCTTTAATTTAATATTATTTATTGTATCAGTATGCTGCTGCTGAAGAATGTGAATTTCCCATTGGGATTAATAAAGTATCTATCTATCTATCTATGACATAGATCAGGTAATGCCCACAACGTCAGTCACAAAACGCCCTTTGACTCAGATAACCCTCCTGCAACCCTAATCTTAACCATAGTGTAATGGGGCCCTAATGTTAATCATAGTCTAATGCAGGGGTGTCAACTCTGGGCCTGGAGGGCCGCAGCAGCTACAGGTTTTCATTCTAACCCTTTACCTAATCAGTGAGCAGTTTTCACTGCTAAATACAGTGGAACCTCGAGATACGAACAGCTCTGTATACGAGAAATTCAAGATACGAGGAAAGTATGAGCGAAAAATTCGGATCTAAATACGAGCATTGGCTTGCGTAACGAGCCACGAGCCAGGCTGTGGGTATGCGTGACGCGTTTCCCGATCCGCCTCGCCTCAGGAATTCACCCAAGCTGACGCTGCCCGCCTGTCACCTCACTCAGTGTTCCTTGTTCTCCCGTAGCGTGAGGATCTACGCGTTTGTGCGCTTGTGATTTCATTGTTTTTTTTGCATCAGTGGGGTAAAATTCCCAAGAAGAGAGCGCCTTCCTGAATCAGAGGGGGACTCTCCTTCCCCACAGTAACCCGTTTCCTCCTCCCCACCTCCCTATCGTCTCCCTCAAGCCAGCCGGGACTCTTCATAAAGGTAAACTACAGTTATATTATTTACCAGTGTTATTTATTAAAGGTAAACTACAGTATATATTATTTATCAGTGTTATTTGTTAGGAAAATTGATTTTTATGTTGATATTTTTGGGGGTGTGGAACGGATTAACTGGATTTCCATTATTTTCAATGGGGAAGTTTGTTCTAGATACGAGAAATTCGCTACACGAGCTCAGCGCTGGAACGAATTAAACTCGTATCTCGAGGTTCCACTGTAATTCCTTTTCCCTTGATTTCAATAGCCCTGTTTTT
This sequence comes from Erpetoichthys calabaricus, assembly GCF_900747795.2. Taxonomy (NCBI): domain Eukaryota; kingdom Metazoa; phylum Chordata; class Cladistia; order Polypteriformes; family Polypteridae; genus Erpetoichthys; species Erpetoichthys calabaricus. The sequence goes on from NC_041411.2 coordinate 3,251,562, forward strand.
AAGGATTCAGTCCTCTGAATTGATTTGTTTCTTCATGAAATGGCAGCCAAACAGAAATGAGATGTGAAACGAGCCAACAGATGACCAGCTAAACTGGGATTTCAAACTCCAATCAGTTTCATTCCAAACAGTCTCTTAATGAGAAGATGCTTCTTGCTGTTAATTAAGCCCGTTATTTAATTCCATGGCTTGTTGCTGCTCTCATTCTGCCACAGCAGACATTTCCATAACTGTTGATTTTTCTGTTTTTCCTAAGAACACCGTCATAATGTTTTGGTGACCTGAGAGACCAACCCTACTTAGACCATCACCTTTCTTTATTTTTAGATATTGTGTGATGGGCACAGGTGAGCTGGTCATATGATAGCTTGTTTGTCTCATTATTGTTTGGCTACTAATTAAGGAAAAAGAGACAACTAAGGGGCCTGAGTCAAGTTAATTAAAACTAAAGCAAAAGAAGTTAATTAGCAGTAAAAACGGCTCACTAATGAAGAAGATGGTTAGAATGAAAACATGCAGCCATGGCGGCCCTTGAGGACCGGAGTTCGACACCTGTGGTCTAATGTGATGGGTGTTACGTGAATGAAGTTGAGGGCGTTTCGTGATATTGGGGCATTACACGACTGACCTCGGAGGTACTGGGGTCTGCAATTACACTCTTTTGTGGTGGGTCGCTAAAAATAAAAATTAGGAGTGGTCTCCCCTCGACTTTCTCGTATACTCAGTTATGGGGATGGATATTTGAGGTGTAAACCGCAACACAATAATTATATTTTTATAGTATGTACATTAAAGAACCATAAACAACAAATCAAATTAATAATATATTGAACAATTATTGTAAAAGTAAAGTTGATTAATCGGACTTTGCAGCTGTATGAATAAAAGGTAAAATGCCAGTTCCGGTTAACGGAAATGTTGACAGAAAGCTACGTTTTGCACGTAATACTTGTATGCAAAATTTGGTTGACCTAACTGAGAGCGTACTCAAGTTATTGTGTTTACATACACATCTACACAGACAGACAGACAGAATGCTAAAAATGACTCAGAGATTCGTCAAAATTTCGAAATGGAATTTTTGGAGGATTACAATACATTACCTATACTTCACATATGAGAAAGTCTGGGAGGTCTAAAACGTCGAGATTCATCAAAATCTCGACATCGAATCTTTGGACGCTTACAATACTTTCCCTAAGTAATAAAGCCAGCTGAGTAAGGTGTGTAAATGTGTAATATTTAAAAATGAACTGGCCTGTATCGGTTTATAAGAATTGGAAAGCCTGCTGTGACCATAACCGAGGACAGCACCTTGCCGTGAGGGAGTGCGGGAGAGCCACCACCGAGTCTTGGGCGGCCGTTGAGAACGTTTTAACGTTTAACCCTAACGTTTAATTAGGGTCAGGGGGAATTGCACACCGTCACAGGCAGCTAAAGGGCTCAAATGACGGTAATCCCACTCTGGACCAGGGGATGGCAGTGTGCACTAACCCTTCCTCTCCTTTTCCTGCAGACCCCCAGATGGAAATTCTGCCAGTGCCCGTCAATATCACTTCTGGAATCGGGGCCGACGACACCTCATCCGCTTCCAGGATTGATGACATGTCTTCCTCCACCTGACTTTAAAAAAGCTCGCCATGAGTCAGTTCTGTTTTGGACTCAACTCTGTAAAGACTGATTGATGATTTTTGCTCTTATTTTCCAGCCAAATCTTCCGAGTACACAGGATGGCTACCCCAAACCTTTTTCTGTGTTCTTCTCTTTCATTTACAGTGGCGTAGTTGGCAGGATTTTGCTCCAAATTTTGCCAGGAGCAGGACCTAAGAGACAGTCCGACGGCAATGGCAACAGCACTCCAGGTGGGGGAGTACGGCACCCAGATCGCTGATTTTGAGGCACAGGTTATGGTTCCAAAGTACCAGGCATCAGCTCCGTCCCAGGTATTGTTATCTTTACTAGACAGACACCAGTGGGATCGTGCGGAAGCGGCTAACAGAATAGTGCTGTTACTGAAAGGGAAAGCGTACCAGACTTATTATGGTCTCACAGATGAGGATGCCGCCAAGTCTGACCTCCTAAAGGCAGAGACCCGTAATAAAAATGGTGAATTACTGGACCAGCAGGTGAGGCTGTGTCAAGAGTGGAGCTTTGACCCAGAGCTGCCAGCCCACGCCCAGGCATTTGCATTATGGGACAGGACCAGGCGCTGGCTAAGGCCAGATCTCAATAACGCCCGACAACAAGTCAAACAAGTCACCTGTGATTTTTTTTTTTTTAATCGAATGCCCTTCCTGAATATCTCACCCAGCCAGTCCAGAGTTAACTTTTCAAGAATATGGAGGCTCTCATTAAGATCGCAGAAGGAGACATAGGGCAGCTTCACAATGCGAAAAGGTAGAACGGTCCGCTTGTCAAACCTGGAAAAGGAAACAGTGCGTCATTATTAAGAGACCAGCCGCCACCACCGGGGGAACAAGCAACGCTGTCCTCTGCTTGGCGAAAACATAAGTTGCAGGGGGACGGGGGGGAGGGTTAATGCACACTGCCAACTCCTGGTCTGGCATGGGATTACCAGCATTTGAGCTCTTTAGCTGCCTCCCATGCACACGTGTGTGCCAACGCTCACACCGACTTACCATCTCGGCTGTTGCAAAGCCTGAAAAGAGGGTTAAACTACTCTCTGTTGTAGCTGCTGTTCTTTCTAAATCGATAAATCAGGCCCGCTGGTGTACGATGAGCCCAGTAACTTACAACTTTCCCACAAGGCACGCGTAACTCCAACAGGAGAAACAGAACTGAAACTCTTGAGCAGAAATGGCCTTGAAAGGATTGTAAGTCAGCTGGCATGTGAAAGAAAGGAGGAAGTGCATTTGCCATTCAAATTTCAGAAAGTGCTGCTTTGCATTAAGTGGAACTCGTGCAGCGCCAACAAAACAAATAAACCCGATGCGCATCGGTGTCCATGCCAGCCAGTCACTTGAGCGAATCGGACAGAATGGCCGCTTAGTTTCTTACCGGTGATACATAATATTTAATAAGCATCTCAAAGGCAATGTAATTTATAATAGCAAACAAAACAAGGCGAGATGATGGGTCTGTTCACAGCGTAACTGCAGAGTGACACTTGGAGGGCACCCACTTCAGGTGCACCTTATTTGAATAATTTTGCATTCACAAGCTTACTACAGTTGCCAAAGATTGCAGTCCATGTGTCTGAATATACAGTAGTGCCTTTTTCTAATGAACACCACACCAAGACATTCAGCAAATTACATTATGGTTACATTCTGAAGCCAGGCTCTATTAGGTTACAATATCAACACTGTAGTTTATATAGCACCTTTCTGTGGTAAAGACCACGCCAGAGGCGCTTTTACGGTGCAGGACGGTTATTTCCATATTTGTTCTTTGCTAAAAAGTTGGGACCTCAGGAATTCTCTTAGTGTGAGAATATAGTGCCTTTCTAAAGCGGTCACACTTTATCGTTACACTGCAGTTACATCCACGATGAGAGATGGGAAGTGCAACTGAAACTGGGGCCTTAAGAAATTTCTTATGGGTAGGGGTTGAAGTTTGCTTTGATTTGTTAAATTTGACTTGGCTGTATGGAATGTTATCTGTTTCAAATTATAATCCATAACAACATATATACACACATATACATTATATATATATATATATATATATATATATATATATATATATATATATATATATATATACACACACACACACACACACACTGTGAGACTTGCCCGTACACCACCAGTCGGAAACCACATCTTTATAAAAAGCACACGTTTATTATTCATAAATAAACACAGTTCCACCCAGCACACAATGCACACAGCAATAATCACCACTATATCTCTGTCTCAGTCCTTGGCCCTCCTGGGAGCTTTGTCCTACTCCCACTCCTGACTCCGGCTCCCCGACTGCAGGAAGGCTGCGCCTTTTATCCCTGCCCGGATGTGCTCCAGGTGTCTGATGACGTCCATCCGGCAGCACTTCCTGGTGTGGCAGACGTGCTGCCCTTTGCACCGGAAGCACTCCAGGGCGTCCCTGGCAGGTTCCTCCGCCATCTTGCCAAGTGTGGTGGAAGTAACTATTTTCGAGTCCTACGAGGCTTGAGGCGCCCCCTGACGGTGGCCACGGGTTCCAACAGGCCAGAAGTTTTTTGTTGTTCTCCTGTGGTCCTCTCCTGCTCAAGGGCGGTTGCCCCCTCGTGGCCCGGAAGCTATTCCTGCCATTCCTTCTGGTTGTTTTAGGCGTCCCGGCCAGGTAATGACCCCGGCAATCTGCCACAACACATATATATATATATATATATATATATATATATATATACACACTGTGAAGGACAGCCGGGTCTCATGCCCGGCAGGGACGCCCCTACTGAGAGCTACCATGGACAGCTCAATACCTACCCCGGGACGCTTGGTGGCAGCCTCCCTGGCGGACGATGATTCCCCAGCCTGGCGCATGGCTCCATGGGAGATGAAGTCCTCTACAGCCTGGTTGGGGGCTCGGATGGCCGCCAGGGTGAGCTGCATGGAGTCAGCAGCCTGGCTGGTCATATCTTCAGCCCCACCCGGAAGGGCAATTAGGACCAGGTGGCCAAACACCTGGAACGCTTCCGGGTGGGGTATAAAAAGGGCCAGCCACCATCACTCGAGAGAGCCAGAGTTGGGAGGAGGAGGATTAAGCCTGAGGAGGAGTGGTGGGAAAGAAAGAAAGGAACAGAAGAGAAGAGTGTTGTGGTTAGTGGGTGTTTTGGGACTGTGTTGGGCCTGTGGGACACGGGGAAGGTCGTGCCCCATGGCTGAAGAAGAATAAAAGTGTGCTTTGTTTAAGTACGTGCCTCTGTCTGAGTCTGTGCCGGGTCAGGCGCTATACAGCGCCGTTCACAACACATATATATATATATGGAAGCGAAGGTCTGTGATACGGTTTGCATATTAACAGCTGGAGATCCCCAAAGGGAGAAAAAATGAATCACGTAATAATAATAATATATTTTATTTATATAGCGCCTTTCCCATGCTCAAGGCACTTACAGAATATAATAAAGAACGGCAGCGTATACGGTATATAGCATTGTACAAACCAGATACATAAATAAAGAAGATTAAGACAGTGAATTCTGAAAAAAAAAACAGACACCATAATTGATGGTCTCGCACACACACACACACACAGGTTACATGAGCATCTTGACAGAGAAGTAAACTGAGAGAAGGGTAATAAAGTCAAGTAGAGCTAAAAGCTCCTGAACAGATGAGTTTTAAGTTGTTTTTTAAAAGAATTCATGGAGTCAGCTGACCTGATTAATTTCGGTAGGTCATTCCAGAGTCTGGGCGCTATACAGCTGAAGGCCCTGCTGTCACCCATGGAGTGTAGATTAGTGTGTGGTACAACAAGATTGCCAGAATCAGAGGACCTTAGTGGGTGGACAGGCACATAGTGATGGAGAAGGTCACTGATGTAGTTTGGCACGAGGTTATTTAAGGCTTTGTAGGTTATTAGTAGGATTTTATATTCGATTCTGTAAGACACAGGGAGCCAGTGCAGCCGGAGCAGGATGGTGTGATGTGCTCGCTGCTGCTGGTCCGTGTCAGGACTCTTGCAGCTGAGTTTTGAATAAGCTGGAGTTGTGATATAAGATTAGAAGGGGCACCTGCCAGTAGGGAATTACAATAATCGATGCGGGATGTGATAAAAGCAGCGACAAGTTTCTCAGCATTAGAGAAGGAGAGGAAGGAGCGAACACGGTATATGTTACGGAGGTTAAAGTAATAAAGTTTCTTAATGTGAAAGTTTCTTAACGTATCATAAAGTAGTTTTATTCCTGAGCTTTCAGCCCTTACATACACACACACACATATATATTATATAATATATATATATATATATATATATATATATATATATATATATATATATACAAATTATATAGCGTCCTCCAATAGTTAAGATACTTAATGGAAAAAGCGTAGTTGTTAGTCCAATCGGGTCAGTCGGTAATTTTAAAAGCAGGCTTACAGTTCCGTACTTTAACCACTAGGGGGCCACGCGTTCAGGTTGAGTTTGTTTTTTTCCCCCGCAGTGAATGACCTTAAAAGGACCGCAAACAATTACCAAAATTAAAAGATGGCGAAGGGAGTCAGACAGCCCGTGGTCGTCCGTCCGTTATGTCGCGATGCTGATTCCGAATAATCCGACGTCCTGCTGCTTTGTGATGATGGGACACCAACGAAACCCCCAGAGGGGATCTTGCCTGTACCTGGAGCCACTGAAGAAGGTCGGCGAATTGCCAGCGACGTGCAAAACAAATCGGCTGCAACGACAAGAAAACGGGAAACGCAACAAGTCGAATTTGCAAAATCCCACGGATGTCAAACTGCAAACTTTTTCTTGTGTCGCAATGGCACGAGGTGGGAAGCGGCGGGGGCTTTTGGGAGGACGAGCCGAGGTCAGGTTATGACAGCCTTCATTACACGACTGTACTGCACCGGGATCAGAACATTACACAATTAAGAACCACATGCCCTGCTCTACTAAAGGAGGCGATATATTCGGAGGTTAAAGTGAAAGGCGCTATACACATACCATTTATTATTATTATTAGAAAGTGGTCCAGTCGAGTTGTACCCACCGGCACGCTCTGTCCAGCTCTTTCAGCTGCCTGGCGACGGTGCGCCCAAACGATCCAAGTCAGCAGACACGTGCCATGCGTTCCGATGTGCTGCTACCAGTCCCTTAAAATTATTAACATTTGATTTATATAGCGCCTTTCCCATGCGCAAAGCGCTTCACAAATATTTAAAGGAATACAACAGATATAAAAAGCAAAGCAGACATTGATAACGCAGAACACAAACTACCGTCAAACAGTTATGCTTCTCTATTGTCCGCTTTGTTCCGTTTGCGACTCCTCGTCGTTTCTGCGCTTGCTTGTCCGCCCGCCACTTTCAGTCTGACGTGAAGGCAGCGCCACATCTTAAAAACGGGCTCACTTTGGACCTTCAATTCAATCTCAATATGGAGTCACCGCCCCCCTGCAGCGCGCGTCCCACCGTCTGGGCGTCCCGTCTCACCTCAGCTTTCATCTTCCAAATCCACTTAATTCACGCTTTCTATCTAAAATGATTATCAAATCAGAGCGGCGCCTCGGTTTCCCCACATTGTTACCCTGTTGGGTTAATTGGCTTAGGGCTGCACAAGGTATCGGACGAGACTCATTTTTAAGTGGCATATAGCGCCTTCACACGCCTCCTGATTACAAGGGACTTTTATTTATGTTCGCACGTGCAATCCAGGATCACCTTGCAGTGATATAGGACATCACGATTATTGGAATTTTATTTTATTTTTCCTTCAGTGTGAGGCCTGGCATGGAAGCGCCTCCTTCAAGGCAACATGGGGAGTCAAGATTAGTGACTGAACCCTCAGCCTTGAAACTGACAGCTTTAAATAAACTTTCTATATTTCTCCAATGTTAGTCCCGACTGGAGTAATCACTTGCTCAGGGTCACCTGCTTTATGGCACCTTAGACAAGTCAGCAAAGCCAGTTACTCCATTAGGTAACAGAGGTGGGCACCAGTCATCTGAGGGGCACCATTTATGAAATTTAAGAGGCACCGAGAGGGGCCACTCACAGTCATGGAAGCTTATGGATACCAAGGGGGAACGTCTATCATCCCCACCTGGGATTTCAAACGGGCTTCGACCGACACTGTTCGTCAGGTCAAGTGTTATTTACACAAAACAATTTTATGAAGTGCTTTTCCATGGAGAAAGCTGCTTACTTCCTTCTACATGGTGAATCAATGGAGTTCAGATGCCAGTTTGAGGCTCCATTCTAGGTTCCCACCTGTTTCAAATTCATCCATACTCATTTTGAGCCTCCTTTCAAATCTGACACATCTCATGAAGCTGAAACCTACCACAGCAGCAATGGAGGTAAGGCAGGAATGAGCCTTAAGCCGCTGCACCTCCTTTAGACTCATAAGGATGTGTTTTTGAGGATGGAAACCAGAATCCTGTGAGAAAACATTCATACTACATACAGTAACTTGAACCCTGATCACTGGAGATATGAACCAAAACCATTGTGCTGGAGAGCATATTGAGAAGACATGCTGACCAGCAACAGATGAAATGATCCATATGCACTACATACAGTGAGCTGAACCCCGATCCCAGGTGGTGTAAGTCAAACCATTATGCCAGATAGTATTTTGGGAAGACACACAAGCCACCAGTTGACGAAATGACCCAAGTACAGTGTTGTGTTTGGCTTAATGCATTGTGATGATGAAAGGCGCTATATAAAACTGTAAAATCTAGTCTGCATGTGTTTGGTCATAATTAGCCATTTCATGTATTTAGTGTATCCAGTTCTGTGGTGGCACAGTGGCTGCATGGAAACAAAGGTTAAAGTCCTGGGTGGTCCCTGTGTGGAGTGCATATGTTTTCCCCATATCCCAGTGGATTTTCTCTGGGTGTTCCGGTTTCCTCCCACAGTTCAGAGACATGCAGACTGGGTGAACAGGTGATGTTAAATTGCCCTCAGTGCAGAGGTGTCCAACTTGGGTCCTGGAGCGCCGCAGTAGCTGCAGGTTTTCATTCTAACCCTTTCCTTAATTAGGGACCAGTTTTTGCTGCTATTTAACAATTTTGTATAAATTTGAATTGACTTGCTATTTAAGACTCAGACCCCTTAATTGTTTTCTTTTCCTTAATTAGCAGCCCAACATTAATGACATAAAAAAAGAAGCTGACCCGTGTCCAACACACAATATCTGAAAATAAAGAAAGGTGCAGGTCTCAGTAAGGTTGATCTGCTCAGGTCACCAAGACATTTTAATGGTGACCATAAAAAAAGAACATCGACAGTTTTGGAAATGTCTACTGAGGTAGAAGGAGAGCAGCAACAAACCGGATTTGAATAATGTGTTTAACAACAAGAATGGGATTCCATTTAAGAAACTGGTTGGAGTGAAATTGCTTGGAGTTTGGTACCCTGACTTAGCTGGACGTCTGTTGGCCTGCTTTCCATCTCTTTTCTGTTTTGGTGCGGTTTAAGAAAAAATATTAAGCAATTTAGGTGAGTGAATCTTAAATAGAGTAGCATGCACATTAAAATGATGGAAAAAATAGCTCATTAGCAGCAAAAACATACCCCTGATTAAGAATGGGGTTAGAATGAAAACCTGCAGAAACAATAGTTCTCCAGGAATGAAGTCAAAGACCCCTGCTGCAGTGTGTGTGACCATCAGCATCAAGTGACTCTGTGAGAACCCTAACTACAAAGAGGACTATTTCAGTTATGTTAGGTAGAATGCCCAGAGGGGACTAGGTGGTCTTGTGGCCTGGAACCCCTGCAGATTTTATTTTTTTCCTCCAGCTTTTCTATGTTAACTAATGTCTTATTTTAATTTCTTATTTTGTCTTTTATTTTTCTTTTCTTCATTATGTAAAGCACTTTGAGATACATTTTGTATGAAAATGTGCTATATAAATAAATGTTGTTGTTGTTTTAATTCTGAGATGGACTGGTTGTCTGTGCTGGGATTGTCCCTGCTTTGCACCAGTGCTTACTGGGTTATGTTCAGGATGAAGTGAGTCTAGAAGATGACTGGCTGGATGGCCTTATCCAGTTTACTGTGGTGGACACAACAGTGTCTGGTGGCGGACCTCACCTTACATTCTAATACATTTACATTTACAACATTTAGCAGACGCTCTTATCCAGAGCGACTTACAACAGTGCTTAGTAGTCTACGACTGTTCTTCAGTCTTTAAGGCTAGGATTAAATCTACTGTCATTAAACAAGTTACCGCTGACCAAGTTGTACACAAAACCATGCTAGAAGAAAATAATAGTAAGTTGTTAGTACAATTTTTTTTTTTTTTTTTTGAGAAAAGGGTAGAAAAAAAGTATGGGGACTTTAGTCCCCCAAGTGCTGTTTAAAGAAGTGTGTCTTCATTTGTGTCTGTGTGTGTGAGAGTGAGGGTCCTGATAAGCCTGGTGTATTTGTGCCCTAGCTAATTCGGAAGATCCTGAAGAGAACCTAATTGGTTCTTTCTACGCATTGTTTTTAACTCCCTGACACATCAGCCGGTGGTCTCGTCGTTAAATCGAATTACTAGCGCGTGCCGCCCCCCCAGTTCGTTTAACGGAACAAATCAGATCAAACACCTTCCGCTGCGCTCACGTTCGGGAATTCTCGCACTCAGGAAGGCGGCGGTCCCTTTAAGGAGGAGGTCACATAGGAAGCAGCGTGACCGCTCGCCTGGTTAGGAAGTAACTCGGTGGTCTTTTCATCCCCCCTCACACAGGACAGTCCGCAGATTGGGCAGGTGGACTGCGTGTCCAGTTTATAGTGACGTCCATGTGTGTTTGGGAGGGGCAGCCCGCGCGTGCAGATACTTCGCGTTTTCTTTTTTTTTTTTTAAGGTAAAGAGAGTTCGGGAAGCTTACGGACGTTTGCTCACGGGAACTTTTCAAGCTAACGGGTGCACGTCCGGCGAAGTGACCAGGGGCGCGATGGCAACCTGGCGCCCCCGTAAACTGGCATGACCACCACGACAGCCAAGACCTGGCGGCTTCATACGGTTTAGGCTACTGTAGATCGTCCGACGGACACCCAGTGCATGGACTCCCACTAACCGAAACGGGCAGACGGATTGTCCAGGTACACGCGACGCGACTTCTCCAAGGCGGAACGCGGAAGGCGAACGAGAAAAAGCAAACTGGGAAATCAAGCGAGAGGAGAAGCATGCGCCTTAAAAACACTGGGGGCAGTCGACACCGGACGGACGGGTGATAGTCATGTGAAGGAGGGCGTCGGACTAAGCAGCCCATTCGAACACCATGACCCGCTGGGGCGGCTGCGCGTTGCTTCTTCTGTTGCTGCTAGGGTCCGCCACCTGCTCGGGACGGGGTCTCGCTGGAGCAGCGCCGGATTGGAGCGCACGGGACAACGACACGGAGGTGAGTGAACGGGCGTCGGGGGTAGACACACAGAACAATCCTATTAAAAGAAAGTTTAAGAAAAATAAGCGTCGGAGTTTGCTGAGGGAGCCGCGTGTTGTCTAGAGTCGGCCGACTTATTAGGGGAGAGCCCGCGTGACCCGAACGGGGTCTGCGTATTTAAAGTGATTTGATCACAAACTACCCGCAAATTATTTAAAATAAAAAACAAAAAATGGGCATGCACATTACTTTTTTGACACCTATAACCAGCAGCAGGAGGATCCTCCTTGATATATGCCAAACATCGAGGACCACCTGCAAGGTTCGACGAGGCAACGCGATTACTGACGGCGGGCCAAAACTCATCAACAATCTTTATTGTATATAACGCCTTTCACTATGTGGAAGCTGCCCAACAAAAACGGGTTTTAGAAGTAACCAGATGGTCTATTAATGCTGGAGGCTCCTTCTCAGCAGCTTCCTCCTTTAACATTTGAATAGTATTTTACTTGTTTTTGTGGTCGCGTGTTTCCATTGAGGATTTTCTCCCACAACCTTCACCGTGGAGTACGCAAAGTGCTGCGATACTCTCCATCGTGTCCGGGGTGCGTTCATACGCGACCCCTCTTTAAATAAGCCTGGTTTACACTTGACGCGTCAGGGGTGAACGCGAGGGCCGCGCGGCGAAAATGACGTCAGACAAGGGGATACGCCCTCGACTCGGATTTTTTTTCCCTAACTAATTTACAGGGCGATGTGGACGCGGTTGAGGTGTTTGCAAAATGGTGAATTTCAAGGACGGGCTGGCTATGTGGTTGCCAGGATGATCAACAGATGGCTGAATGCGATGCAACAGATCATCAAAATGCAAGGAAGACCATCAAAAGCATTTGCTGATCACGTAGGTCCACCCTCACGAGAATATTACACTCTCTCCTTTGGTCAATAGGTCTGACACTACGCCTTGTCCTTGGTTTCCTCTTAAAGTCAGTAATGGCAGACACACCTTCTTCTTCTGTCATTAGCAGAGTCTCACATCCTGTGCTGTTGACATTATTATGCGGCACTGAAACTGTCACTTATTGACTACAAGAATATCAACATGCAGGTCGGACTGGGTGCCACAAGTATAAACGCTTTGGCCGGACACATGCCGTAAAGCATAAATCGGGCTTAAGAAGTATGGGGGTCTGATAGCGCGACCTATCTGTTGTTTGTACTTGTAATCGTGTAGCCACGCTCCAAAGCGAGACCAAAACATTAACAACCGGGGATTTGGTGGGGTGCGGATGTCTGAAATACTAGGATGGCAAGATGTGGTAAGTTTCCCCAAACTTGAACAAGTCTGAGCTCCAACAGTTCACCTGCCAGAATTCAACATGAAAAAGCACTTCATACAATTCTGTTATTTGGAGTACTGGCCCATACTGACTAAGGCAAGGCACTATAAAAGACTGTGATGGGACTAAATCCTGGATTTGTGGTTCAAAGAACGAAATTCCAGCTGATGTAACACACCATTTTATATCCTGTACAAATGGCTATTTATGCCAAGGTGGATGGGTAGTTGGGAGTCCGTATTACTTGTCAATAACCAGTTACTTCCGGTACCAAAATAAGCTTAATCTGGGTACTATACCAGCATGTACCGTGCAACCTGTGGACACACAAATCTTGTTTGGGCCTCCTGATGTTCAGTGGCTTCTGAAAGTCATGAACTGGGAGTCCAAGTACAAATCAGAATCGACAAGCCTGATGATCATATCTAATAACCTTACCAAGAGGAATGGAAAGAAACAACAGTAAATTTACTGGGCACGATGGCACCCGTTTAAAGTGGCACTCACTTGTGAGTCGATCAAAAGTCGCTAATTATGGAGACATGCATGCGTGTGGGGGTGCGAGAACAAAACGCCCGTTGATATGAGAAAAAACGTGAGCGGTGGCGTAACTAAGAGGGTGCAGACTGCACTGGACGTGGTCATCAGAGGGGGTGACACCCAATTCAGTCTATTAAAAAAAAAAAAAAAAAAATTGTGCAATGTTTCAGGCCAAAATCACCGAGGGGTTGTTGAAGGGGGGACATGCTTGATGAAATGTGGGTTGGTATTTCCAAGGGTTAAACGATTGAGTGTCCGCGTGCCATTAATAGTGGGAATTCTGCCGCTACGTTAAATGGTCATTGCATTGTTTGTAGTATGATCAACTCTCTGTTGGGGAGGTCTCTTCATCGAGTGGCCCAGGGGCCTGCGAGGGTCTCAATCCACCCTTTGGTTACTGCACTGAGTGAAACCAACACTGGTGATGCCACTGCATAGAGGAGTCCACGTGGATCTTCTAATCAACAAGATGGTTATCTTTCCATATTTCATAAATCCATGATTACACTGTTTCTGTCTATTAAGGACTTGAGACCTCTGGTTAGGGTCGAGATGCCAAGTGCCTTGGTGATGAGAAACGAGGGGTTTTACTTTGTGCATTTCAGTTTAATTTTTTGATTCAAAAGTTTTAATTCTTCATACAAACCACCAACAGTTTGATCTCCCACTTAGCAAATGGGTGGACCGACTTTGTGCAAGTGAATAGCCTGTTCTCATAACCGCTGTCCTTACGTTCTCTACTTGGCACTACTTGTGTGAGCAGTTGTAGTTGTGGTGAAATGACCTCCAAACCAGGCCCAGAACTTCACTGAGCTGCCTAGAGATAGGCCTGGCCTCAAATTCAACAGGCAGGCTTCAGCCTGCGCAGACAGACAAAAAAAAAAATACTTTGAATGTTTCGAATGCACAAACATGTCCTTCAAGGGAGAGGGTAAAAGTAAAACCTCCGGCATGAGAGATGAGGTAAATGATAAACTTTAAAGAAATAATATCCGAAACACTCCTAATGGCTGACAACAGATTAATGGAGTGTCATTTAAAACTGTGCCCACTTCATATTGCATTCACACAGGTTAACACTCAAACGTTTGGTTCAGATTTTTTGGGGATAATGTCAGCCTGGACTAGTAAATGGGGAGATTGTGAGCACCCAGTACCTTTCAGCAGCGTCAGGCTCATGTCAACTGGGGGCATTCCTGCAGCTGCTGTTGACGTCTCTACCCGCTTAACCCAGCATATCCACCACCACAAACATTTCTCCATGGCCCTCGCATCACATGCGTTTCTTTGCCTGCCAAGACACTCGTTCTCTTGTGATTCGAGTTTGCACTCCTGCCGGTCATGGTAGCTTAGAAACCTGAGCTGGTTACACAGAATTACGACTGCTCAGCTCTGAGTATGCTGGGGGGTTGGGGGGTAGGGGCAGGGAAGGAGAGTGGCTACCAATTGTCATTTAAATGAGCAAGAGGTGACGGGGGAGCAGTGGACCTAACACCTCCAAGGGGACCGAAACTAATAGTGTAGTGTGAGTAGGTGTGATGGTTCTCTGAGGCGGCCCATCATCCCATCGGAGGTCAGTTCCTGCCTTGCTCCACATGTTGCTTCTAGGTTAGGAAATTGGAAGGATGGATGATGAGATGGGGGGGTCCAGTAGGTGTACATGTCAACTGGGGTGGGCTAGAAGTACTGTGCATGTCCAGTAAGGATGGACAACGAGAGTGTGAGTGTGCGTGTGTCCACCAGGGATAAACAAAAACAATGGGTTTGTTTGTCCACCAGGCATCTCCTCGGCACCTAAGGACTCTTTGATGGCCACAATAAGGTCATATGGTGTCACTCCTGAAACTGCTTAATCCAAAGTAGGGGGATTTGGGTTTGCCGTGGTGTCTTAGTAGCACAGGGCATTAGGTCCAAGGTGCCAGTCCTGTAAAGAGGTGGTATAAATGGAGTGTGACAATATGATCAAACCTTGCCATTTAAGTACCCAGGCCTGCACTTAAGGTCTTTAGGCCTTTATTTTTGAACCTCCAGTTAACATTCAGACTGGCGCTTGGACTTGTGGCTGGTGACACTGGGGTGCTCCTGAAAATCTCTGGAGCAGCATGGAAACTAAATAATTTGATATCTCAAATGGCCTAGCACAGGGAGCACGCACCTGCATGCTTGGTGCTTGGACGGAGTGGTGGCTCTGGGGCTAGGGATCTGCACTGGCAATCGGAAGGTTGCCGGTTCGAATCCCGTAAATGCCAAAAAAGGGACTCTGCTCTGTTGGGCCCTTCAGCAAGGCCCTTAACCTGCAATTGCTGAGCGCTTTGAGTAGTGAGAAAAGCGCTACATAAATGCAAATAATTATTATTGGTGAACCACTTTAGAGTTCCCAGTCGACCTTAACAGTTCAAGGAGGCACCACCGTGTCTCCTCTGTTACTGGCTTCTTGATAAGTCGGGCTTTAATGTTACTTTACCTTTGGTCAGATAAAAAAGGACAACAAAGAAAGAGGAAGTGGTGACAGATAAGCAGCAGAAGCAAACCTGCTGGTGTCACCTCTACATAGAACAGGCTCTCCATTTTGCATGACTTTCCG
The DNA here is from genome assembly GCF_900747795.2 of Erpetoichthys calabaricus. Classification (NCBI taxonomy): domain Eukaryota; kingdom Metazoa; phylum Chordata; class Cladistia; order Polypteriformes; family Polypteridae; genus Erpetoichthys; species Erpetoichthys calabaricus. Next base: position 3,267,011 of record NC_041411.2, read on the forward strand.
GGGTGGATGGAGTGGTCAGTTCTCCCACTGGAGCAGCCGTGCCCACATGCTCCATGTTTGTTGCTGTGTGTGCCTGCCAATCCCTGGTCTCTCTACCCGAGTTTCTCCTTCACTGTTGAATAAAATGGCTACCCCTAGTTTTGCACCTTGGACTGATAATGATTGTTGCAGTTTGATACCCTGATGGTGACATGGTGATTAGGGGACTTGCTGGCGTGCCCCATTGACCCCTTCCTGTACTTTTAAGTCTGTGCCATTCCTTTTCTTTTCTTCTAACCCTCTTCAGTGCCGAAATGTGATGAAGTGTAATGCCTCGGAGCAGTGCTGGTTTGTGAAGCACATGAAGGACTGCAAGAACAATGATGGCTTCATTGACTACCTGCAGGGGGCGTTCTGCACCTTCCCCCACCACCTTCTTCCACTGGCAGTGATTCTCTATGTGAGTAAATCGGCAAAATTGGAAATGAGAGCACATGGGTCCTTTTCTTAAAGGGATTTTGACAGTTACATATATTGACCAGGTGGGCTGAGATTCTAAATACGCTAAGACCCCCAGCCTGGTTATAAAATGAGAAAAATGTCCACCCTGTTTATAAGACTCCTTCCTTGGCACCACTCTCCGCATATCAAACAGGATTTCGCTCTCGGAGGTCTGAAGGCGGATTGCCAAGTGAGTCAATTCTGTTGTATATAGCGCCTTTTGCTCATCAAGTGGCAAACTTTAAAGCAGATGGCATGGCCCTCCAGGTTTTCTGTGAATAAACTAGCAGATAGTACCTACACTCTCTGTACCATATTAGACTGGGGTCCACATTCTGAATCATTTCAGGCCATCTTCCTTTATTTAAACCTGTTCATGTAAAGCTGCTGTTGAAATGTTGGCACTCGGTGCCCTGTCAAGTAATCATCTCACTGTTCTTCTCCTGCAGATCTGCTGGCTGCTCTTGCTGTTTTTGATGCTTGGAGTGACCGCGTCCAACTTGTAAGTTTTAAGTGTTTACTTTCCCTTTTATTTTGTCACACGCTGAAACCACAATGGCACGGAGGTGGTCAAGCCAAGCTTTGTGAAATGCTGAGTTGGTCACCTGTGTGCAGAGGGAAGGCTACAGAGACACAAACCCTGCAAATCTTCTCTGGAAGGATAAGGAGTGGAAATAAAACTGTAGGGGGGTAGTGATTGGGATAAACACATCAAAGTAAGAGTCACTAGAAAGACGTGTTTAGCGAAGCCAACACATGAAAAGCTAAGTGGAGTCTCACATGGGATTTGTTTGTTCAGTGTGTGACGTCACGTTCAAAATCAGCAGGCAGACACGTAAATGACAAGACTAGAATGGATTTTTTTATTTGTAAAGTGCATTTCATTATTTTATATCTAACAATTATAAAATGTGAAAAACTTTTCATTTTACTGTATTGTTGTCCACACGTTGATCTGGCAAAATTTTACACCAGATGCCCTTCCTAACGTAACTCCATCCATTTATCCAGGCTTGGGACCGGCCTGAAAAAACACACTGGTTTGTACATCCCCTGTGGTTGGGTTCAAACTTTTTTCATTTTACCAATTTTATATTTTCTTATCTATAAAAAATTACTAATGTGACACAATTTCATTATTTGCATGTAAGATTTTTTTTGATATCTATAACAATAGTATAAAAAGCTACTAAAATGTGACTTAAATTTTTTGCTTTTGTTACTTGTTTATCTCTTAGTTTCACAATTTAGTGTTATTTTTCAGAGATGCGTTCTATTCTCATGTATTGTATGGCTTTGGGCCAAAAGTTTTTACTTATCCATTTATAATATCTTTCATATATACATATCTCTACATGTCTGTCTATATATATATATATATATATATATATATATATATATATATATATATATATATAATATATAATAGATAGATAGATGATATATAAAATATTATACGCCGTGGTGCAACGTTGGGGGCTTCGCCTCTGGCGCTGATGTCCGAGGTTTGGTTCCCAAGAGGGGTTGCAGTGAGTGTGTATGCCTGATGAGCCCAGAATTAGGGCGAAACACGTGTCGCGTACTCTTTGCATTATTTGACAATAAAACCAATATATCTATCTATCTATCTATCTATCTATCTATCTATCTATCTATCTATCTATCTACTGTATTTATCTATCTGGATATATCACCTTTTCTTGTTTCTTTTATAGCAACCTTCACATCTAGCTATCAGTTTTATAGTGCCTTTCACATCTACTTATCATTTATAGTACCTTACATATCTATCCTATGAATCCATGCTTTAGAGCACCTTTCATATCTTTTATAGTATTTTTATATCCATTTTATGGTGTCTTTCATATCTATCTATCCTTTTTATAGCACCTTTCACATCTATTTATATATACTTTTTTTATTAATTATGGCACCTTTAATATATATCTCCTTTACAGATTTTCTTTATCTGTTTATAGCATCTTCCATATCTATCTTTTACAGCATGTTTCAGATCTAGCTATTTATTTTATAGAAGTGATTTTGGGGAAACATGACTTTTTTTTTTTTTTTTAAACCAGTACATTAAAAGTAGTGTACCCTCAGTTGTCCAAGGGCTGGTGTGAACACAACATGGTTGGCTTTGAGGAATGCTTGACGCACACCGATTGAGATGCTCTTCTGATGTGTGTCAAGGCACTAAAAGATGTCTTTTTCTCATTTCAGCTTCTGTCCCAATCTGGCAGCCATCTCCAGTAGCCTGAAGCTGACCCACAATGTTGCTGTATCCTTCTAGAATTCATCTTTTATTATGTATATTATAATATACAATATGTGAGTGTGCACCATGTTTCTAATGAAGACCAGTAGTCAGTACCCAGAGACATTGGATCAACTAAACTGCAGCAAAAAAACCAAACTTTAAATGGTGTTATAGTGGATTCCATATTTCTGTAATTGACAGGTGAAGTGACTGACCATACAGTAAGTAGATAGGAGCGAAATAGAAACCTTGAGATTTACATTTGAACACATTAGTTTTGATGGGCATTTTGACTCAATTTACTGATTTCGATTCTTTTGAATGACCCATTTAAGTGAATCAATTCTTTTGATTTGCTTGATTCATTTGCAGGATTTGAGGCTGCCACCGATGGAAATTCAGGGAGTGGGTGGCCCCATGATCACCTCATAAATAATATAATGTAGATTTTATGGTGTAAATATGTAATAATATAAATTATATATTTAACATGTGTTACATTGTTGTGTTTCAGGACATCAAAGCATGATAACACATTTAAGACTCCAAATATAAAAGGGGAGGGTTATGTCAGTTAGGGCATCCGGTGTAAAATTTTGCCAAATCAATATGCGGACAGATGATCCACTGTGGCAACCCCTAACAGGAGCAGCCGAAAATAGAAGAATTTAAGTAAGATATTACATAACAGAATCACACGTGAATCTCGTTCTCGGGTAATGAATCGGCTGATGGGACAAGGGTCATGTGGCACATTCCCAGGAAATTCAATCAGCTGGAACTCAAAAGAATCATTGAATGATAAACTCTGTGCATTTAATTTTAATGAGGCATAAAAAAGTGTGCGTTAAAGTGGAAACCAAATAACTGTTCGAAAGTAGAATTCATGTTTTTATATGGTTGAGTTTTGTGACTAATTGGAATGTACAAAGGAACACGAACATTATTTTAATACTATCTACTATACTAGGGTGTTGTACCGTGTCAGCCATTATGAATGTAGTGAGAAGCCAAGCAAAATGCCCCCCTTTTATTGGCTAACTAGAAAGATTACAATTTGCAAGCATTCGAGGCAACTCAGGCCCCTTCTTCAGACAATTGTGATCAAGATGTAATCAATTGATTACACCTTGCCTGAAGAAGGGGCCTGAGCTGCCTCGACTGCTTGCATATTGTAATCTTTTTAGTTAGCCAATGAAAGGTGTCATTTTGCTTGGCTTCTCTCTATACTATATAATAAAACGCAAAGGTCTGTGTGTCGAGTCCCTCGGATCGATCTGATTGGTCAGTTTGGCTTTGTTGACCCAATGACAGAGGAAGCGAGAATGTGAAATGCATGAGGAGGAGTAAAGGAACATGCTAAAAGTGTTGCCTTCAAGGACAGGGAGTATAAAACTGGACAGGAGGCGAGAAAGCGCCCTGAAAATAATTAAGAGTCTGAGAAGCAGGCTATACATGAATGCACTCGAGAGACGGAGCGCTGGTGCAGAGACATTCACATACACACGCAAATACAGAGAATATAAATATGTTGATTTCTCATTTGCCAGTGATTTTAGTTCTAACTAAAAAGAACCATCAATCAGATGGGCAGTACTTGCACGTGCGCTTTAAACATCTAAAGGTTCAAGACACTCTGATGACATCACACATTAAGCTCTACTGAATCGGTTCAGTTATACTCGCGAATCACATTCCATGATTGACCCAAAAGAGTTGTTAAAAAAGAACCAATCATTTGCAAATAGCCGATCACTACCCGTTATCCACTAGAGGGCAGCACTAATGCTTAAATCAGCTACTGTAGAGAGTTTATTTACATCACTGACTTTTTATTAAAATACACAACGCTTTAATTTTATTACCATCCCAGGCCTGCATTTTCACATGAACCATAGAAGGGTGTACATAGCCTAAAAAGCCTAGCAGTAGGTAGGTTTATTCTGTGTAGGCCATAGTGTTAGGATTCTTTCTCTGGCTTTGACCTTTACATTTCTGGTTGCTCCATTTCTGCTTTTCTGACCACGTCTTTTGGCCTTTTTATCATCTCCTGTGTTTTTGATTACCCAAGATAGTAGTCTCAAGCACACTACTGTATGAATCAAAAGTAATTCTGCACGTTGACACTTGGCTTCCTTAACTACAACCTCCCCAGGGAGTAACCTTCCTCGCATTTGGAAATGGAGCCCCCGATTTATTTAGTGCAGTGGCGGCCTTCTCAGATCCCCGGACGGCAGGACTGGCCATAGGAGCGCTTTTTGGTAAGAGTCCTCTGGGACTATCCCACCTGAAGAAGGGTTGGATTGGGCAGATGTGTGCCCAAGAGGGCTGTCCCAGACTCGAAGCTTCCTGTTTGTGGGGAACTTTAGGACAGATCACAGGTCCAGTGCTGGGCCTGTGGTGAAAACCAAGGGGTTCTACTCGGGAGCCCCTACACCTGTTATTCCCCCACTTCTCCATAACCATTCTCTTTCTTATCCAGGTGCAGGAATTTTTGTTACTACTGTTGTGGCTGGTGGAGTTGCTCTTATGAAGCCCTTCACCATGGCTTCCAGACCGTTCCTGCGTGACGTCATCTTCTACATGGTGGCTGTGTTCTGGACCTTTTTCATTCTTTACACTGGGAAGATTAACCTGGGTGAATCTCTAGGTAAGCTTTGTGAAGAATCAACCTTGCGCTTCTAATTCTGATTGATTTTTGAGTGTGGGGCGGTTTTGTGTGTAAAGCGTGCGACTCAGTTTGGTGGGTGTTGGCACAACCGGACATGTCTCCAGCACAAAGACGACCAGAAGGAATATCCCACATCTTATTAAATTAGAAGCCTTCGGTAAGGTGGCTCAACCATCTGGAGAGAACAGGGTACATGGCAAACACCCCAGGGTGTAATTGGTAAAGTTTGGCCATGGCATGGCTACTTTGGATTGAAATGCCAACTCTCTTGCAGGTTACATCGCCCTCTACATCCTGTACGTCTTCACAGTGATAATCAGCACGGTGATATACAATCGACAGAAGAACCTGGTCCACACCCCACTTCAGAGAGGCTCCCCAGAGTCAGGTAAGCCACTCTGATATGGAATACCAAACGTCTTCTAAGAGTCAGAATGGCAACCACAGCCTCGACATCAAACATTGGCAGTGGATAAAGCCGAGATGTAAGAAGGTTTCATGAATATCCCATTTATTTCTAAATTGAATGTTGAAGTGAATGTCCCCCAAACTGTCCTCCAAGTCTCAAACCCTACTTCTTTAAAGTCTGGCCAAAGGCAACATTAAAAGACTAGATTTGGGTCAGGATCATGGCCTACGATGTGGATTTTTATTTTTAAAACGCCACGGAAAGAATTATGGCAGACTTCTAATGATAAAGAAAATGGAGATGATGAAATGTAGTCTAAAAGGTTTGCAAAGTTTGAAAGCAGATTTGTGTTATAATAAAATTTAATGACTATAATCGTAACTCTTATTCTGGGAGCATATGGTGGCACTTTCCTCATGCCACTCGGATACACCTGCACTGTCATGGCGTAGCTAAGAAAAACATTTTTTTTGTGTCTCCTTTTCTCTCCCCACCCCCCACCAATTTGTAGATTTGCTGCAGGACTCAGAAGACTCGGGAATCCTGTCCTCAAATGGAACCATTCAGGACTATGGTAATGACATTATTTTAGATATATATATATATATAAAGACAAATTCACACAGTACAAATAAGTAATAGAGGTGGCACATATCCTAGAAATTATTTGAATTGGTATTAATTCACTTTCAGTCACTAATGATTATAATGGTAAGTGACAAAGAAGGCCAGCCTGTTAAATAATGCCACCTTAGGCAAGGCACCTACTGCCCCAGGCTGGAGACGATACATTTAGTTAACGTCCATACAACTTCTTTTAAAAATGACATTTTTGAACAAAAATGATTAGTGTTTCACATTGTTTATGAAATTCTCCATCCATGCTAAAACAACCAAAAACGTGTATAACATAGCTGTTTACGTACACTGGGCACGTGTGCATCGGCAAAAATCCTTGACTCCAAAACAAGGTTATTATAGTTTTGCCTTTTTATATTAGTTTTTATTTCTATATTTTTTCTGACCTTACTTGGAAATTCAGTTTAGTTTTAGTTTTCCTTCATTATGTATTTTTAGTTTTAGTTTAGTTTTTATTTCACATTTCTATTTTATTTTTATATCTATTAGTATTCAGTTTTAGTAATTATGGCATGGAGCTCCTACGGAGTTTAGTTTTGTGTCACAATCGGACAGAACCGTACACTTAACAGATTTGGATACGAGTTTAATGTTAGTGGAAGCTTACTACACTGCCTGGTTTACTATCTGGTTTTGCTTTTGTCTGATAAAAACAATCAATCAAAACTAGATAGTGAATATGAACAATTTTACAGTTTTATAATTTTTAAAATAATTTGTCATGAAAATAATGGGGGCTTAGGAAAAACAGAGCTCTTAGACTTGAATGCAGACCCCACCTCACTGTATTGAGGGAAACAAAGAAAAACAAGCATGTAATGCGAAGGTTAGGGGCGGTGAGACTTGAATAGCCCACCATAAAGGACAGTAAACCCATCATGAGCAGAGCAAGAGCAGGTAATAGGAGTACAGACAGGCATAAAACAACAGAGACCGCATCTGTGATTAAGAACAATAGATACATTATCTAAAGCTGTTTATCCAGAGCAGGATCACAGAAAACCTGGAGCCTACCACAGCAGGTTTGGATGTAAGGCAGGAAAACTCCCTGGTCTGCAATTTAAATGATACGGCTGATGTTAACAACAAAAAGATTAATATTCCAACTATCTACTTTGAGAGAGAGAGAAAACATTGAAAAAAGGGAGACAGATATTTTAAAATATAATCCTGCTAATGGATTACTTTCACAATATCAGGTATTTTGAGTTGTGAATATGAACTAAAAAAGATAAATTAATAAATCTAGAATAAATAGAAAAACCCATTGGTATGTTTAGTTTTTCATCGCTTGGCAGACTCTCTTCGCCTGCCTACCTTTGTTTGTGTTGCTTCGTTGTTAAACGATGTTTTTAAAGCAAAAGTGATTGGTCCATAACAATATGATGACCTTGTCAGTCTCTCGATCAGCGACGTTTTATTTTCAAAAATCGGGAGTGGCCTCCCCGAGACTTTCTCATATACTCGGATACAGGGATGGATATTTGAGGAGTAAACTGCAAGACAAGGATTATATTTTTATATTATGTACATTAAGGAACCATCAACAACAAATCACATCAAATTAATAATATATTGAACAATTATTATAAAAGTAAAGTTGAATAAATCGGACTCTGCAGCCGCTTGAATAAAAAAAAAAAAAAAATCGAGTATGTGTTTAGATAAAGTACCACTTCCGGGTGATGGATTTGGTCCAGAAGTTAATACAGATTTACAGCTGTGGTGTTACAACCACATGCTGAATTTCATCCATCTATCTAGTTGCATTTTTGAGTTACCGTGTTTACACACACACACAATTCCAAAAAAACTGTATTTTTGGACTCTGGGAGGTCTATAACGTCAAGATGCATCAAAATATTGAGGTCGAATTTTTTCATGATTAATACACTTCGTATATGAGAACATAAAAAAGATTTCTCCTGTGCGAAGTGGCAGGTGAATTGCCGTCAACAAAGAGCAGTCACCTGAGAAATAAACCGAAATGTTACTCACTTGTGATTTTTCTGTCCATATGGTAAACGTTTTGTTGAGCAGCACATTCTGATTGCAGCCGTATGAATTACATCTTGATATACAACAAGCACAAAGAAAGGTGGCACAGTAAATCGCTTCCATTTCACACGCTTTACGCACCCGCACTCCGCTCGCTTTGTCACCGCAGTTGCTGTGTGAACAGCCGCCCTCCGTCACCAACTGCCGATCACTGGATGAATATGTGCGGGCGGCTCGTGGGGGAGGACTTTCTGTATTTAGGGTTAAAGACTAACGGCAAGAATATTCATTCAAAAACGAAAACTAAAAATATTTAATAAATTATTTTATTTCAGTTAGTCTTTCCAGCTACTTTTAATAGTTTCATTTAGTTTTAGTTTTTCATTTTGGTCTTAATTATTTTATTTCAGTTTACGAAAATGTTTTTTTAATAATAGTTTCAGTTTTGATTTTAGTTTTCGTTAACTATAATAACATTGACTCCAAAACTGTGTAGCAGCTGGTAAATTATTTACCTTGGCGAACGTATGCAGCATTCAAACCGCAGAAAATTCAATTTAGATGTGAACAGTTAAGCAACTCCTCTATGTCAGTTATGTGGGAATATCTTCTCCCCCCCCCCCCGACGCCACCCCCACCCCACGACAAGTGACCAATGAGAGAACAAAATGTTGTAGTGAGGAGGATTCAGTCAAGAGGGGGTATGTAAAAAATGTATACCAATCCAAGCATAATTAGAGTTTGTGTTTTCAAAACTCTTTGTTTTCACCCATCCGTATTATAACGCTGAGCTGGCGCTTTCCGAAATGTACAGCTCTGGAGAACATTCTCAAAAGTCTCCTTTTTCAGGAGTTAAAGATGCCAACAGAGTGTGGGCAAAAGGCAAAAACATATACTAATGTCTGCTTTTTAAACAAAAACATAGCAGTGTGGATGTAGCCTTAATCAACGTCCAAAACATACAGGTGTCCCAATACCAAACTTCCATAATGTTCTGTACCTCCCCTCGGGATTAATAAAGTTAATCAAAAATCAAATCCATGGAATAATGACTAAAACAAATAAATATTTTTGGAAACACACAAAAAAAAGTGAATCATGATGACATATACGGGTCAAATTTGACCCAGTTTTGTGCTTGATGTTAGTAAAAGCACTCTCATTTGTTTGAGATGAAATGTGATTTTTCTTACATTTTCCCCAATTAATGAATGGTAAAAAATGTAGACATTCCATATTTTATACAGCTTCTAATTTTTTTTTTTTTTTTAAACCTTGCTGTGCCTTTCGGGTCAGTTTTGATCCCCCATTTTGACCTTACTGGATTTTACTTTCTAATTATAGTTGCTTAGTTAGTTGAAGACACAACATGTCCGGTTGGAGGCAGGACCTCTGCGTTTTTCCCAGTTGATTCTGGGGTCCGTCAGCAGTGTGTTCTGCTCCTACTCTGTTCAATGCTGGCATGAACTGGGTGTTGGGCAAGGTCGTGGCGTCCAGCAGCTGTGGGGCATCTGTTGGTGAAGAGAGATTCTGTGACGATGCTGTGATCTTCGCGGAATTAATGGAGGCTCTGATCGGGGTGCTCGAGAGACTGAGTGAGGAGTCTGAGTGTCTGGGCTGGTGAATGTCCTGCTAAAAACCAAAGATCCAGGTCTTTAATGGCCTCTTGGGCACGGCCATCAGCAGTGTGTCTGTCTGGGGAGAGAGTGTCGACCTCATCGAGAGGTTTACTTACCCCGGAGGGGACATCATGTCTCTGGTGACTCTTTCTATGAAGTCAGTAAAAGGATTGGGAGAGAATGGGGGGTCATGAGGTCGCTGGAAAGGGGTGTGTGGCGCTCTCGATATCTATGCAAAAAGATGAAGGTCCAAGTCTTTAGAGTCCTGGTGCTTCCTGTCTTGCTATATGGTTGCGAGACATGGACGCTATCTAGTGACCTGAGGTGAAGACTGGACTCCTTTGGTACTGTGTCTCTCCGGAAAATCCTTGGATACCGTTGGTTTGACTTTGTTTTGCTCATGGAGTCCTGAATGAGGCACATGACCTGCATTGTGAGGGAGCGTCAGCTACGGCACTATGGCCGTGTGGCGCATTTCCCCGAGGGTGATCCAGCTCGTAAGATCCTCATTGTTGGGGACCCAAGTGGCTGGACCAGGCCAAGGGGTCGCCCACGTAACACCTGGCTGCGGCAGATGATGGGTCATTTCCGGAGGGTGGCACTGGATTGCGTGTCTGCCTGGGGGATTGCCAACCAGGATCCTGAGTAGTTTCGTTGTGTAGTGTTACCAGTGCATGCTCTCCAACTTGACTTGACTTGTTAGTTGAACACCCATAAAAATACCATAAATCTCATTGGTTCTGAAAGTTAGGATCGTCAATACATCTGGTTTGTGTATAACACAGATCTGGGGTCAAAAATGTGGTGTTCAGGGCACCTATAAGGCAGTGATAGAATTTAGTCAAAAAAAAAAAAAAAAGCCCTGTGAGGGTTAAAACAATACCACACAAAAATAGTCCTTAACAACAATAAAAAATGTATAAACTCTTCACCACTTCTGTTTAAGTCTCCGAAATACTATTTTTGTTGAGTTTTTGCGAAACAAAACTTAGCTATTTGGCCTTTCTAAATAACCTTGAAGTTTCAAACTGCAAGCTAAAAAAGGTGCCCGATTTTTTTAAGCTGACCACGTGCAGTGCAAATATAAGAGGCATTGTACATGTGACTGACACCTTAAGAACATTCCAGAAATTAAAAAAAATACACAAAAAACAAGTCTATATATACATATACGAGGGACATTCAAAAAGTTTCCACACTTTTTTTTAATTCCATTTAATAAGAATTTCCAAAACAAATTACATCACTTTTCTATATACAATATACTGTATACTCGCGTTTAAGTTCTCTCACGAATAAGTCGGGGCTTGATTTTATTATATAATTTCCGGTATTTTATAATGTCGGTCGTAAAAGTCGAATGCGGAAAACTCACGCTATTGGTCCGAGAGATTACGATATGCTAATGCCCACCTGAGAGAGTCACCATAGAGCACACGGCCTTCTTTTTCTGTGTATTGTGCCAACGTGACCACACGGTGATACCCGAACTATTAGGAAGTGACGTTTGTACCGTTTTGTGTTTTTTGTATCTCACACCCTCATCGTAAGAGCATCCCTTATCTACAATGGAGCATGTGATCAGAAGAAAATATGAAGCTGGTTTTAAATTAAACATCGTTGAAATAGTGAAAGAAATTGGTAACTGCGCTGCTGCAACAAAATTCGAAGTTTCTGAGAAACTGGTGTGAGATTGGAGGAGACAATAAGATGTACAAAAAAAAACGTTGCATTTTTGAACGGGCATATAAGTCCGGGTCTGATTTTTATGATTTTTCGGGTTTCAAGATCCGACTTATACGGGAGTATATACGGTTGTCACCTTCATTATGCAATTTTCCCAGCGACAAACCAAGTTTTTAATGTCCAATTACTCCTCCCTCCCGCCTTCACCGTTTCCAACGAAAATATAAAAGTGCGGAAACATTTTGAACATCCCTCATAGAAAAATTGGCAAAATGAACACCAATACCATGCACTGACCTGTACCTTCATAATATGCATGCACAGTTTTGATTCTTGGAAGTTTCTGGTGGGACGAAGTGGTGAGCTCTTCTGCGATATTCAAAACCTTTAAAATGGAAATATTTCTCACTGTTTTGAAAGGCAGTATATAAACAAGGTTCTGGACGTGTAAGTAATTCTTAAGGTTCATACTTTGTCGTATTATTAATTTATAATAATGAAAATGCCACCTGAGACAACCCCCTCGCTACACCAGACTCTGGTGACAGAGTTTGTAGATACATACTGTATATATGAAGGGGTACCAGGGGCCGGAAACCATAGAAGGCCCACTGCACAATATGGAGACGGTGTTTACAAATGGATTTAGAAGTTCAACAATGGTCAAAGAAGTATTAAGCTAAAAGGAGGAGTCTGACACCCGTCCACATCCAATAACGACAACAACAATCACAAATTTCATACCACGATTTTGATGAATGGATGAGAATTCTGGCCCCTGGTGCACCTTCAGTCCATAAAAAGTGGATACCTGCTTGCTGGTCTTCTGTGGTGCAATCGGAGAGCAGAGCAGCCATGTTTACTCCTAGAAAATAATGATAGAGAGATAAAAGAAATGCTCAGTTCAAGTCGTGGACTATTGGTCTAGCACTTGAGTGAAGAAATGTCATCTAAAGATGGTTAATCATTTGTTTTTAAGCAGAAAATGAGTACCAGCCACTGCTGCCTTACACAGAGTCCACAGTTCAAAGCTTTCTGAGCTCCATTAACCCTCTGGACATTCGGAAATGGCGGAGAAGGAGATGGTACCAGAAAGTCATTAAGGTGATCAAGGTGAGTGCTGGATAAGTTCAAACCAATGACCACGGTCTCCTGCCACAATCTCCAGGCAGGGAGGTAACTGGCATTCGCCTACTGATTAATGCCCACGTTTTAAGGTGTTGTGTGTCTCCTCTCCATATTGTCTCTTACCAGTTGCCGATGGAGTTCATCCTGCTGCTTACAGTGCCAGTGGTTGATCCAGACAAGGAGGATCACAACTGGAAGCGGCCTCTGAATTGTGTCCACTTGATCACCGGGCCACTGACCTGCATTATGACCTTCAAAGCGGGCACATGTAAGTGATTTCTGACATCATCTGATACGGGTAGAAGGTTATTCACAGACTACCAGAATAATTTCCATTACTACAGTCACACAAGGGCAACAGATGGTGCCATTTCCACTGCCATCTCACAGCTCCAAGTCCCAAGTTTAGCTCCTAGCATAGCTTCTGTCATGGAGTTTAACCAAACTCCCTGTCCCCCCACTTCAGTTTTTTTTTTCCCAAAACTTGCTAAGACTCCATTTTCCTGTGACTGTGTTGGCTCTTTAATTCCTAGCTACCCGATTCTATCGACCCTAAATTGGAATGTGCATGACTGAATTTGGACCCTTATTTTCCATTTGCTAGTGGATTGGACCAGAGTAAAAACTCTTCTGCTCTAAGGGGTTAACCCAATGGCAGTGTGGGTCAGGCAGAACTGGGACAGATGGTGGGTTTTGATTTTCTGGACTTCTCCATACAGCATATCTGACTCATTTTTTCCTTTCAGATGGACTCTACCGTATCTCAGGGGACCTTCCTCTGTGGGTCCTCGTCCTACTTGTTGGGCTTTTCCTGGCGGGCATTGTGTTCTTCACCACCACCAACCAGGAGCCTCCAAAGTATCATTTTGTAAGGAGAGTCTCTGCCTATCCTGCCTTGAGCTTTTTGTTTTCCTTAAGACCAGGTTTGGGGGCCCGGGGGCCAGGTTTAGGTGGGTAAAATTGCATTTTTGATTGGGAGTTGTCCCATTCATACAAAACAAGTTATTTGAATATGAATTTTGGAGATTGTTTTAAAAATAGGCTTTGGCTTTACCACTGCAAATTGTGATAAATATGACAATTGCATTAAAATGTCATGATTTTGGCATGCATTTTATTTTGTAGATTCCGTTTTATTGTGTCGTTACGATTGTAGAGGGTGAGCCAAAATGGAGTACCACATTTCTCAAAGTCATTGCGCGAGGTAGAGGCAGCCAAGTTGGTTGGGGTGGGGGTCCTTTGATAGGCGATCCCTAGTTTTCAGTCGGCAACATGCCTCAGTCCGGTGGGCACCGTGCTTTTGTGGTCTGTGTTCTTCAAAAACAACAAATCTTTTATCACTAAGTAACGCGTCTTCCGAACGCACTTCAGCATTCCTCCTAATGGTGACGTCCCAAATAGGAAAACAATTCTTCAGTGGGTGCAACAATGAACAGAAAATCTCCAGGCCGTCCTCGGACTGTACAAACACCTGAAAACATCCAAGCTGTAAGGGCATTAATTTTGCAGTCTCCTAGATGTTCAGCGCACTTCTGTCTTCTGTATTTCCAACACGTCTTTTGAGGAGGATTTTGCATGAGGACCTTAATTTTTCCATCCGTACAAAATGATGGTAGTGCAGGAACTCGCTGGGAGAGCCGTAGAGAGTTAGATAGATAGATAGATACTTTATTAATCCCAAGGGGAAATTCACATACTCCAGCAGCACCTTACTGATACAAAAAAACAATATTAAATTAAAGATTGATAATAATGCAGGTAAAAAAAGACAATAACTTTATATAATGTTAACGTTTACCCCCCCGGGTGGAATTGAAGAGTCGCATAGTGTGGTGAGGAACGATCTCCTGTCTGTCAGTGGAGCAGGAAGGTGACAGCAGTCTGTCGCTGAAGCTGCTCCTCTGTCTAGAGATGACACTGTTTAGAGGATGCAGTGGCTTTTCCATAATTGATAAGAGCCGTTCACAGAGATGCCATCACCAAATGACATCAGTGACGAGGCACATTTCCATTTGAATGGCTGTGTAAATAAGCGAAACGGTGGCTATTGGGCTGAAACCAACCCTCGTGAACTTCATCAGAGACCCCTGAACAGTGAGCGGATAACAGTTTGGTGCGCCGTTGCAGAATTTGGCATTGTAGGCCTTTACTTTTCAGAGGAGTGGGGAGCAATGGTCACAGTCACTTCAGAACATTACATTGAAATGCTAGAGAAGTGGAAGAAATGGATGTGGTGGATGCCTAGTATCAACAGGATGGAGTACCAGCTCATACGGTGCGGAGATCCATGCAAGTTTTGCAGGAGATGTTTCAAGGGAGTGTGGGTGTGTGTGTGCCCTGCGGTGGGCTGGCGCCCTGCCCAGGGTTTGTTTCCTGCCTTGCACCCTGTGTTGGCTGGGATTGGCTCCAGCAGACCCCTGTGACCCTGTGTTAGGATATAGTGGACTGGATAATGGATGGATGGATGTTTCAGGGGAAGCTGATCTCCCTGCGTGGTGATGTCGGACGGGCGTCACATTCGCCTGATCTCGCTCCGTGTGGGGCTCTCTCAAGTCGAAAGCGCCGACCTCAAAACCTTGAAGCCCTCGAGGATGCTATTCGCCACAAAATCGCTACTATTCCCCTTGTAATGGCCAAACGAGTCGTGTGAGTGGAGTGTATCGCTAATGATGGCCACCACCTCGAAGACATCATTTTTAAAACACAGAGAAAAAATCTATTTGGTATACCATTTCTTGCGTTTATAATGAAATTTTTATCCCGTAGCGTTTTTGTAGAATAAACGTTTGAAATGTGGTACGTCTTTTTGGCTAACCCTGTATTTCACTGCGAGCCCCCCAATTCTGCACTTCATTGTCATAGCCACACTGTGTGTAGTGACACTTTTGGCTGCTTCCACATGACCAGTGGAGTCGTGACACTGAACTTCATCACACGTTTGGTATAAATGAGGACGGCCTGTTCAACCAGACATCCAAGTTTATGAAAGAGCCCTATAAAAAAATAACCAATCGCTGGCTAGCACGGTTATGTATCGGGTTTATTTTTGTACTTTATAAATGTGTTTTATTTATTTCACCCTCTTTGTAGTTTTCTGATGAGGAATTTGATTTTGTTTATTTGTTTCTGTATGTTTTAACTACGTTAAGAATATAACATTTAAAAAAGTGTTAATGCAATGCCATTAAGTCATCAAGTGACTCTTGGTGTTGTGCCAATGGCATTAAAGCCAGAAATTGGGGTTGGGGGGGGTCACTGATTCATAGTTATCTCCAGCTTGACTACCTTTTGGTTCATACTAGAGAGGTTTGTCTCCTTTTGTGGTTCTGTAATAAGAATATAAGTTTAATGTCATTGTGCTCTGTGCAAAAATTATTTTATAAATCCACTCACATGTACCAAAGTTAGCACACAGGGGCTCTCGGCATTTAGAACTGCTAGGCAAGCATTTGAAGAGGGAAAGTACAATGCCCATTTTCGTAGTTGGACCTATTTCTGTATGTTAGAGATGAAATTGAATCATCTCCTGGCCTTGTTTGGAACCTAAGTAAGGGCTTGCACGTATAAAAAGACTTCGACAGCAGCGAAACATTTTGAAGCCGACGGACGGATGGGTGATATCGTCATCCGTCCTGAAAAGCCTTCCAGCGCAGTGACGGAAAATGGCAGACTGTATAGATCAAGATCCCACCTTGATAATGTCTTGCTATGGCTTCCCGTCTGTAATGCTGCGTAAATCGTCATTAAAAAAAGCCAAGTTATTTTCTCTTATGTGATTTCTTACTGCCATATCACTATGGGAGGGATATCGCCTTTTAATATCATATCTATATAGTTTTCGGTTACTTAAAACGCCACGATTACAAAAGAACTTATTCCAACTACAGAGCTATATCACTCCCTACAGGAACAGGTCCTCACCGTTAACTTGGCACTCTGTTCATATTTATATTTGTCGTTTTGTTTTTGAACTTTCCCTGTGGGGTTTGTCTGCTCATTTCCCGGTTCTTTTAGATCTCGCACTCGAGTGCGCTCAGTGTACCAGGCTCTTCACATAGTGAGGGCTTGGCTCTAATTTAAACCTTGATCTTTTCTTTTGCTTGTAGTATTGTGGTTTTAACACTCTATTTTCAGTGCATTCACACCTATGCAAAAAGAACCAACCTAGGGTTTGCATAGTCAGTCTGCATGAAACAACTCGGCTGACTGTGGACGGCTTTTGTTGAAATTTGGTAAACATACTTGTCAAGGAAATTGAAGCATGCTGTACAAACGTTTTTTTGTTTTATGTTTCAAAATTTCCCGTTGAAGCATCGGTGAATTTGCAGACTCGTCTGTCTTACAACCAGGGAAACATTCTGTGCAAATTCAGTTAACAAATAGCTTACTGTTACAAGTTTACCTTGAGCACAGTCTCTTTTTCAAAATGTTCCTCTTTTACTCGTTTCACAGCCACTCCTGAACACAATACAGATTCCCCCAATACAAATATGACAAATGAGAGGGGAGAGGCATCCGCAGACAAACCGCACAAGCCGACATGTCCTGCTGGTTGAGGTACATTAACTGTGAAAGTCAAATATTTCATTAATGTATGAGGACAGGAGTTTTGTAAGCACAGCATGAACAAACATGTCCTCGGTATGTCGGTAAAAACCACCAGACAGCTGCATTGTCTGCACGTTCCAATGATTTAGAAATTCTAACGGTAAAACTCCACCATCTGAAGCAGCCAGCAGTTTCACTTTTAGACTTCACAGATATTTTAGCTCTCCATAGAGTAAGTCTTTCTAAAGTGTTAGGTTTAAGAAATCTGAATGGAAACTCGTTTCATGCTCTCAACAACCAACAGCAGCACATCAATTGATTTTTCCATTAGTTGATTTGGAGAGTGCTGTATAGAAAGGTGTTGAGCCACCACCAGCTATAAGAGCTCCATTTTCAATTACGTGACAATGTAAAGCGCTGCTAAAAGTCAGGTATTTATAAAGTGTGTATTTACACTCTACTATTGAATAAGACTCATGGCTAAAAAATAATTAAATAAACCAAAATGTGATAGCTGACTCTTTCACGAAGTAGCTAAAAAAAAATCAAGTGCTCTTCACTTTCAAATCGGTGAACCGAGTCCCAGAACACACTAGAATATTATGGCCTCCAGCCATTTTGTAACTTGATTCCACTTTTGCCTGTCGTCTGACTGCTATTTTGGAGTTCCCTTTACTTAAACAGTTTATGTCCCAATTGATCTTTAATCATTTATTTTTTTTTCTCCAGCAATTTTGTTTTTGCATAGTCACATAAGAGACTGGAAATTGACCTTTGACCAAACACTCACGGTATACTCATGCTAGCAATTCGTTCCGCTTATCCGCATGTAAACCCGCAAAGTCTAGTTTGTTTGTCTAGTGTGATCGCTTCATGTTCGGCCAACCATACTGTGCACTGGCCCGCTTGGAAGAGGTGTGCCCTGGGCACGGTTCAGTGGCATTCAGGAACAGTGTGATCGCTAAATGTGCCCGAGCACAGAAAACGGACATGATGTCAATGATGCGACAAGTCATTCAGTACCATTTGAGTTATAAAATCAGGTTTTTATTCTCACCTTACATATAGACATGAATTATAGTTGGCAAGAAAAGTTGCAAATTCCTCCTTTAACATCATCATTTATGACAATAAAACTCTTCTTGTACGTGCAGCACGATTAACGGCCAAACGCTGCTTTGCACACTCAGTAAATCTGTAAGAGCATTATCCTGCCCTACACGACTCCAAAACAGTCGAATCAATTTGACAATCATGCTGTCACTCTGTATTTGGATCTTGTTCTAGCTTTACACAAAGTCAAGATAAAAGCGTGCCTGGGCCCAGAACATCAAGTGCAGTATGAGTGCAGGCCAGCGCTTGGGCATGTATGGAACAAATGGGCCTATTGGGAGTACACCCTCATTCTGGCCACTCGCAGATTAAAAAGGCCGACATTCCCTTGTTTTAAGGGTCTGCGATTCCCCGGTCTTTTCACTCTGATTCCTGCTTTATTAGGTAGTTTAGTAGGTGGTGGAAATCCCACTTCTGCCTCACTGATTGACTTCACATGCCTGTACTCCAGTTGAAGAAGGCCATCAGGGTAAATGCACCTGACAAATAAATGATCAAGTCGTAGAAAACAAACAAAAACAACAATATTATAGAAGTCCCTTTTCTCCCTGTGATACTCTCTGATACACAGGAGGGAAAATCTGTGAGCTACAGAAAAATATGGACATTTCTAAAAAATGTAAAAGTACCTTATATATTTACAATCTAAGACGCAAAGCCCAGGCTCAAGTTTTATTTCTATATTTTTTAAATCACATTTTAAAAACCCTGTGTCTGTTATTCCTACAAAACGTCAGTGATGATGACTGCACCACATCTCTTGTGAAATCAAATTCACAAGCAGTTTATCTGCTGAAGCTCCTTGTGTTCTCTGACCTATCTTAGTTTTGCAGAATGCCTTTTCGTAGTGAACATGTTTCAGCAATTGTACATACCGTGCGTGAATATATAAGTGACGTGGGTGAATCTGCAACCTCAATCATTAGGAAGCCCCGTTTTTAATTGTTCTAAATTCATTTAAGTAGGTGACTACTTCTATGTCGGCAGCTCACTCTGTGGAGAGCCACACTAGATACGGCTTTACAATAATAAGCCTAATGTGTGTGTTGTCAGGGCCCTGTCTGGGTTGCTGATCATATCGAATTCATGTTATTCTGTGTTATTATTAAGCTGGTCCCTAGGGATGTGTTCCCAGTGCAACACCGCTTCTGAACACGCATCAGTTAAAAATGTGTAGCTACGTTTATCCAAAATTACCAACGTTCTGCAGCTTTTAGTTTGCTTCCTAGGATGATTCAAGCACCAGTGTGACCCGTGATCAAATCATTCCATAGACCAAAAATCGGGAGTTTTTTTTTAAAAGTTTTAGTAAAATTTCAAAGGAAAACAGTTCACACAAAAATAGAGAAAAAGATGATATAGAAAAGAAAAGTTAGTGTTTAAGAAAAGTTCTGTTTATGGCTTATAAATCTTATTTAATTTCTCTTAAGTTTGGTCCTACCGTTGTACTTGAGGCACTTTAGACACAGTCAGAAAACTGTATGCCATCTCCAATTTGCAAACATATCTAATAGTCCATGCTAGCAGTAAGACTGCTTCCTAACTAGCATAATTAACACTCTGTTCTTCAGATATAGCTAAGTAAGTTCTATATCTGTTAACTTACAAGGAGTACAAAGTCTATACCATATCCTGCTATCTATGAGAATCTTAACATTCTACAGAATGTAAGCAAGCACTGTATGCATTTAACATTAATCATTAACTTTCTAAGATTGGCTCTTCTTTAGATGCCTGGGCAAGGAGTTGTAGAGGCTCCTTGTCTTAATATTAGTTAAAGTGTCTCCTGCAAAAAAAACAAAAAAAAGGTGAAAAATTTCAGGTTTTTGTGTATATTTAGGTTGCTTTATTGTGTCATTCCCTGAATATTGAGCCAAACGTGGCGGGGCCACCCTCGGCATATGCAAGTCTTAAAATGGGTCAGCACAACTTTTTCAGCAAGCAAGGCCGGGTCTACTGCATGTTTCTAGGCTGCCTTGGAGTTCAATGACCTTTTTATTTTTTATTTTTTTTAAGAAGCCTTTGTGGTTTGTGACCCCCAGCAACCACAATGGGCTTAGTGAATCTCCTGCTGGGTTTCTTTTAAAAGATCAATTCCCAATCCTTGTTTTCTTGAACGTTTACACCTCGATCAAACTCCTGCAAAGCGTTAACCACTCTTTTGTTCTCAGGTGTTTTCGTTACTGGGCTTCCTGGTCAGCGCCATGTGGATCAGCACAGCAGCTACAGAGGTGGTGAACCTCCTGCAGACATTTGGTGTGATCTTCAAGTTGAGCAATACTGTTTTGGGCCTGACGCTTCTGGCCTGGGGGAACAGCATTGGAGGTTAGACTTTGTCACTCTGCCGGAGTTGAAATACACTGCCGGGATTTCTTAGATGTGTTAACTTCATGTACATGTACTAATAATGCACAACTGACCATTAAACTTGTCTTTTTTTTTTGTCATACACAGATTGCTTTTCTGACATCACCATAGCACGGCAGGGTTATCCACGAATGGCTATAGCAGCCTGCTTTGGCGGAATAATCTTCAGTATCCTTTTCATTTGTATAATAAATGGTTCAATTAAACACGGTGGGAGTCCGCAACATACACTTCATGTAGGACTAGACCAGGGTGGTCACTGTATTTCAGTTAAATTTAAATGAGTAATGATGGCACCTCTTAAAACACAAGAGAAGGAAACAAATTTCACTTTGACACAAACTATATAGAGACACTAACCCTGGCGGTCTCTTTTAACTAAAATGTGTAAGCCAGATGGCTATTCTGTCCTTCTTTTTGAGGGCTACCAGAAAAACCAGGTCTTTCATTTAAGTATATAGGTACCAGTTCAACTGCCATTTTCCAGGTTGACCCCAAAAGGTTGCATGAACCAGCTCTGGGAACAAAAGAACCCCATTTACTTTATATAGCACTTTTGTAAATTGCTTTACAAGTGATATAATAAAATGGGGTGTGTCACTAAGAGATTGGGACATAGTGGCAGGGACATTAAACGCAATAACTCTAGAGATGCTTGAGAGTCTGAGTCCTTAGCCATGCTGTCACACTGCCAGCCAAACTCACAAGTGATGCCATTTCTCGCATGACACTGTGAGGGTGTGACCTATTTTCTCAAGAAACAGTTTGGTTTAAAATGTCCCAGAGAATGATGAATGGAAGTAATATAAAGAGGCAAAAGAACTAGGGAAGGAGCTTCAGTCTGTTTTCGTTTAAAAATACAGATATTAGTGTCCATCTTTGCCTCTTGGTCACACTACCATGCCAATGTTTAACCCCAGAAAATGGAAAAACATTCTCCAGAGCCGTACACTTCTGAAAATGCAGCCTCTGTGTTTAATGTAGACAGGAAAAATGTCAGACTCTATTAGCATTGATTGGTTTGTGCATATTACAGTATGTGGTCACTCCCTGATGAGATCCTGCTCATTATGATGTCTCATTCCTAGACTGGTCAACCTTCATGGATGAAAGCCATATTAGAAAGCAAAGAAAAGCAGCTTTCCGTGGCAGTTATTGTGTTGGTTGCCTGTTCGCATTTTGAGTGCTATGGAGAACAGACGGGCATTCTGGCTGGACGATGGCATGACCCCTTCCCAAGCTGGAAGGTGCCAGGGGATGAATGACCAAACACTGGAGGCTAGGAGCAGTTCCATCCCCCATATGTTAGGGGACAGCGCCTTCTTGTGACACCCAGGCAACCAGTTTCCATGAACAACTGCAGGTGTCCAAGCCAGGACACCTACACCAGACCACAGTAGGATCCCATCTGGCAATAACTTACGACCATCATTCTGTTTTCCTTAATATTGATGCAGATATGTTGCTTGGAGTCGGCATCGGGTGCTTGCTGCAGATGCCTGGCAGTGCAAATGTGGTCAAGGTAGGTGATGAGATATGTGGCGTCTTTTCCAGTCATGGTGCAGTCCACATTTAAAGCCCTCAAGACAGGAAAGGGCTTCATCTCTGTGATGCAATGTGAAGAAGTGAAGGTTTAAAATGATTTCTTTGTGGGTTTTTTTTTTTTTTTTGTTCATTTAACAGCTCCAACCAGAAGGTCTCCTCGTCTGGATTCTGGCTGGCGCCTTGGGTCTCAGTTTGGTTTTCTCCTTCATTCTCGTGCCGGCACAGTGCTTTCACGTCAATCAAGCGTATGGTATCTTCCTGCTTATCTACTACATGATTTTCCTGCTTGTGGCGCTCCTTACAGAATTCAATATCATCCACTAGCAAAGACCCTGATCTCCCGATTTGCCTTGCCTTTTTCTTCAGAGGGATGCAAGAGGCCTTGCCTTCTCTTTCATACATGGGGCGTTCCCTTCACACTGCCCATATACACAATAGATGAGGTCAGGAAACTCTAACAGGGTCTGAGAACTTGCAGGGATAATTCAGCCAATTCGCTGTGAGAACTTGCAGGGATAATTCAGCCAATTCGCTGGAGTTTTATTATCTCCATTGGGAGATGAAAGCAGCCTTCAGATGTGGAGACTTCTAGAAGCGGCTCACCCAATGACATGTGGTGTGAGAGGGAATGTCGATCCCGCATCTATTTATTCGGATTTCTTTCTTTTTATTTTTAATATGCACATTTAGTTACACAAGTTGCAAGTGTGCAGGTACCCAAGAGGATGTTATTTTGGACATTTTTAAATGTTTTAATCTATTCAACTGTGATAAAGTCATTCAGAAGTATGATATGTGGAAAAATATCCATGGATCTGTTTTTTTTTCTTTTTTTACTTTTTATCAACACAGAGACACTTTTGAATCTTTTAATTGGATATTTACTTTATAAAAGTGAAGCTCTGCTGTATTTTGAGATGGAAGGCTGTAACATCAACTAGGAAATATAACCGCGGAATTTAAATTTAAAAACTGCCTAACCAACAACCTACCGGACTGTTTTACTGGAAATGTGACTGTTATAGTCAAAGCCAGTCGGGCATTTATTTTAAAATTTTTCGGAATGTGATTTTAAAATGTGTGGTGTAGACTCTTTATTTTATTCAGGTAGCTACTAATTGGCAATCTCATGATTTGCCATTAGAGAGCAGTATTCACCTGATTCTTAGGTAAATAAGGAAAATGCTGGGATGAGTCGATGAGACCTTGAATGCTTTCTTGACACTCTGCACAAAGCAAGCTCCCGAACCCCACCCCAAGCGATCACGACGTGGATATGGGTGTCATGGTGTCCCTCTTTTAATGTGATCTTTAGAGCCCTGGGTCTACCTGTTTACATATAAAACACTGCCTGTGTGCCTAACTCACTAAATGAAAATGTAACTTGCACACTGGCTGACTTAAGCTACAAAGTAAGCTAAATTTATACAATCTTGTTACTTCTAGAGGAGTTTTTTTTAACTCCTGATGTACATTGTGATTTGCACACAAGTAGAAATGTATAGTTTTTTTCTATTAAAGGTGATAAAAAATGTAAAATGTCATAGTGATTTAAGCCTCAGGATGGCAAAATATTGGTATTATCAGTTTTGATTTCACATTACTAAATGGAAAGGCGGCTCCAGGATGGAGTGGACAAGTGACGGATATGAAGGATCACCTTACAGAAAAAAGCCATCACTGTAAAAGCTGGTGAGTTGTGCCATCCAACTTCAAGCCTGGGTGTGGGTGCAGCACTAACCCTCTTATCACAAGGACACTCAATGACGGTCCTGGAGGGTTGCAGTGGCTGTAGGTTTTACCCAGTTTAATTACAACCCTATTATTTACTAGTAAAGCAATATTTAATTTGGGTTGAGTTTTGAAGTAGCTGCCTTGTTACAATTCAGAACCCTTAATTGCCCGTTTTAGTTGAAACAGGTACCATTGGCTTTTAATCGTTTCTAGTTTTCTTAACCAGCCACTAGTTAATAATGAGGTGCTCTAAAACTAACCCATGTGCATGCATTATGAGGTATCTCTGTTCATTTAATGTTTTGAAATAAATAAAAGAGAAGGGAAGATCACTAAACATTATAGCAAGGTTCTCAGAAAACAAAAAATAAACGGTTTTTGCCTTGGAAAAATGAAAGCACTAACACGCCATATAAATAAGTGGTCAGAACAAAAACCTGCAGCCACTACAGACCTCTGCTCTATAATGAATATTATGTTTTTTGGGTTTCATTTGAAAATGTTTTAAAAACAGTACCTTCTATTATCTTAATTTTATGTGGCTTAATATCAGTTTCCTAAAGTTAGATTTAGTTTGTTACGAGATGTGGGGGCTATGTGGGTAGCTACAATCAGATGAACAGAAGTGCATGCCATCTGACGCCATTACTGTGATGGACAGAAATGTCAGCACCCTGCAGTTTTAAGTTATCCAAGTATATGGATGTTCAAAAATATTTAAGAGTTAGGACCATTTCCTTGGAAGCAAAACAAAACACTACTGTCTTGCAGTTCACCATATGTAAGTTAACATACTTTTTGATGAATATATAAAACAATCTTTACTATATAGATTTTTAAAATGCTGAAGCTGTCCTTGTATAGTGCTGTACAATAAAACTGTCAAAATGCAATGCACTTAACCAAATGCACACATGTAATGAATTGTGTTTAAGGCATTACACGCCGTTCCCCCAATCCTCTCAGAGTGATGTATTAATATGTGATACTGGTGAGAGAGGGTTGGATGAAGGAACCAAGAAAGAAACCATGTCAAAATGGTAGAACCTCCTAGTTAATACTAAAGAAAATGTTGTCATATGCATAAAATAAGAAATTGCTTTTTTTCATACCTTTTAAAATGTTGACGTTGGCCCCATTTGTGGTTATGCATTCTTTCTGGTGCTTGTCACTCATAACTCATTCCAGCCTGGTTTTGACAGCTTCTTAAATAGAATACAATGACTGCTGAAAATGGAAAATTATTTGGGGGGTGGGCTTTAGAGTCAGATCCTTTTATTTACTCCTCAACTCTCTTAAATGTGGTCAATTAAAAAAAAAAAAAATAATAGGAACAAACCAGTTACCTGCCAAGTATGTGCCGATTCTAAATTAGTGCTTCACAGGTTCAGTCTTGGAGGACCCCCATTGCAGCAGGTTGTCATACTAACAATTTTTTTTTTTAATTGGACTGCTATATTAAACAAACTGTTTCTTGCCTGTATTTTTTAAATAGTGAATTAGGAATTTAGATGTACAGTATACAAGCTTTCGAGGCAACTCAGGCCCCTTCTTCAGGCAAGATTGCTTGAAGAAGGGGCCTGAGTTGCCTCGAAAGCTTGCATATTGTAATCTTTCTAGTTAGCCAATAAAAGGTGTCATTTTGCTTGGCTTTTCTCTACATTCATAATGGCTAACACGGTACAACACCCTAGTACTACAGATGTACAGTATATAAATGTGTTTTACTTTTTTAGTATTATTTTTTGATTATGCTATTATTATTTACTAATAGCCACACAAATATGTAACACTAAACACCATTTACAATTGTCAGGACTAGTAAAGGTGAAAGCATCCAACAATAACATAATTAAACAGCCTGATTAATTTTGGAGGAGGAATTAAAACATGACACCCATTTAAGAAATTAAAAAAACTTCCTAGCACTACAGAAAGACATCAAGCAAGTATTAGATCTTGTGTTTTAGAAAAGGATACCACATTTGGGGCTAAATTCTGCTATACTGAGCAGGAATAGTGCCGGTAACATCAACTCGGATGCAGGACGAGATCTCCAAAGTACAGTACCGATTTACTAAAATACGCCATTAAAACAGGTGCAGAAAGTGTCTATGAAAACAGGCAGCCAATTTACTAAAAGTAGACACCCTCACTGGAAACTAAATAACAAGACCCTCCAAACAGTCCTAGGTCTGATTTCAATTGCTTTTCACATGTTCAATTCCCATTTTAAATAAAAAATTGAAAACTGTAAATGCCCAGTCTAATGGAGTACTATGTGCCAACACACAGTTTACAATAAAACACCTCACTATCAAACACATCAAATGCCATATTTTACGGACATGGTCCCAATGGGTCCCGTATGCTATTACAGATGGGTTTCAGTTGACACTAAAGCACCACTGCCCTTGTCCAAATCTGTATTTGAGACTTCAATGGCTCACACAGTACTGCTTATCTTCTGTCAGTTGATCAGTTACTTAGACATTCAAAAAACAAAGGTGCTTGCTCAACCATGTCATATTTCATCATTCCTTTTTTAAAACTGCATTGCTTAAGAGAGACCGTTAAATGCAATTTAAGCTGACAATACTGTCTGCTACAACTTTCAACAAAGTAAGTTAACAAACGTACTCAAAAACTAGCCATACCTCCTGTCAGGGACAAAATAACTTCAAAATATTTGCTATTCCCTATCTCTTACTCTACTTACCATTGCAGTAGAGTGTTGTACCATGTTAGCCATAGATTGATACAGGAGAAAGTAGGGTGAAATGACCCCTTTTATTGGCTAACTAAATAGATTACAAATGCAAGCTTTCGAAGGCAGGTAGGGCACCTTGCCTGATGAAGGGGCCTTAGCTGCCTCGAAAGCTTGCATTTGTAATCTATTTAGTTAGCCAATAAAAGGTGTCATTTCACCCTACTTTCTTCTGTATCTGCTTACCTTCAGCACCTTTCCATTGTGTATCAATGTGTCTGAATGTTTCTTCTCTGAAGCACATTCCCAGAGAGCCTCCTTCTTAGGACTTGGCCATTTTTTTTGGTGGTGCCTTTCGCACCCGATTTTATACTTCTCGTCTTACAAGGCGACACTCTCTGTGTGCCTTTTGACATCCTCATGTGCCACACACTTGCATGCCCTTTTTTAGTTTGTGTCACTTAAGACACACTGACCAATCAGATTGCTCTAAGGTACTGGATACACGCACTGAACTTTGTGTTTCATTACATAGTCGATAGATGGACTGGAATTTCTCTCTCTACTAATTACTGTCTCAAAATATGAAGAAATACCAATGGAGTCATTCTTTTTTTCTTTTTATTTAGAATTACTTCAGTAGGATCTATAAAGGCTTGTTTTCAGTTTAGACATTTGGTATTGATCAAAGAGAAGGAGAAAAACAAAAACTTGTTTATACATTGGATTAGCACAAGGGGAGTAATACTTTTTATGGCCACTGTAAACATTTCATGAGATAACCGAGCTGAAACTTGGTGGTTTAAAATTGGCCAAAACTGCGCTTCTCCTCCAGTATATAAATCATTTATTATTGAATATAGTTCCTTAAACAGCGCAGATCACCCCAAGTTAACTATAAGTGCAAATATTAAGATGGATGATGGGAATTATTATGTTTAAAATTTCCGAATAGCACCTTATGCTGTTGCTTACCATGAAATAAAAATAACTAGTTTGACAACCACAATCTAGGATTATTCATGTCGGTCAGCTTCAATTTCCAAATTCGCTTTCTCAACTTACCTTGTCTTAGGTAGCCTTAGGTCTAAAACATAGTTCTTCTCATGTCAACTACCACCGCACGTATCCACAACTTTAGAGGCTGACCAATGAAGTGCCAGGTATCAACACCAGCTATGTCAAAAACATTTAAATTTTATGGTGTTTGAGTCATATAAGCAGACTTTGCTTAGGCTGCTTGTCCAAAATTTATACCTGAATATAACCACCTTAATGAGTAATCCAAAAGGTGATGGCTAGTTTCTTAAAGTGAAACGAGCGTAAGACCATCTCCTGTAGTGTAGTGTATTAGCATACAACATTCATGACATCTGTAGATGGTGCTACAGTCTTAATACTGAAACCTCTGCAGTGGGACAGCAGGACCGGTATGTTACATACATTGCTGCTTTACTGCCATTTCCTCAACACAGCTGTAACAAAACCGTACACAAAGCTTGAGATAAAAATCAACTTAAAACCCCTGGTTAAAACAAAGGAAAATTGTAATAAAGCACTATTTTCAGTTTAGTATAAATAATACCACTTAATGTAGATGCTATGTACGTGCACATGGGTTATAATGATGAGACAGCTGACTTGGTGTATCCAGAAACACGCAACTATTTGGTCATGGACTGCAGAACAAGAGATGGAAGGAAGAATTCAACTGCCACCACTTCTGCATCAATACTGCTCTCACATTCCTCTTCAGTCAGCGTTTCTGCATAGACAAAATGCTACCAACAGTTTGCTTTTTGAATGTGAGCTGCTAAACCTGAGGAATTAAGGGGAGGAAAAAAAAAAAGTGTCCGCCACCAAGGTTGTGCTGCTTGTGTTCAGCCAGCCACATGCTGGGAAGTTTAGTTGACAGTCAAAGACCGCTGCCGCACATCAGCAGGAGGAGTCTGGCTAGCAGAGGTCTGGAGGTTGTGCAATGACCTGTCTTCCCCATGGATCCCACTCTCAAGTGCAAATTGTGCAAACCACTCCTGAAACAGAGATGGGAGGTGAAGAGACAGAGGTTAGCAGCAATCTTGTGTTATTTCTCTCATCTGCTAAGATTGTAGACAACCCCTTGCCAGATGTCTGATGTCAACACAATGTGCTTTGGCTGGTGAAGTCAACAGCTGTATAAACTGACAGGTCTGAAATATTGGGGAGGGAAGAGGATAGGGTTTATGAACTCTAGATACACTGCGCTATGCTCAAGCACCCGTTTTTTTATTTTAAATAATTATGCTGCCCACCAACTATTGGGTCAGCGTTATCCTCCACAGTCACCATTACTCAATTTTTATTAAATAATAAAGTAAAACTCAATACAGGGAGTCCTCGGGTTACAACATCTCGACATACAACGTTTCGAGTTTACATCGCTCACTCCCATAAAAACTTAAAAAAAAAATTGAGACGTGAGTATTTCGGCTTACACCATTAGCATCGTACTTACACACTACGTGGGTGAACTAGCTTGGTTGCGCGCAGCGGACGAATACGTAGGAACGCAGTGTATGAGTGAGGGAATTGGCGAACTAGTTCGGTTGCGCGAGGAGGAAGTGTTCCATTTGTGCGGTTTTTGTTTGCTGACTTTGTGGCCCTTATCATGGCTCCTAAACGAAAGTCAGAGTCTTCAGATGGTAGTGCTTCAAAGAAGAGGAAAGCCATCACGATGGAAATGAAATTAGACATTGTAAAGAGATCAGAAGGAATAAAGGTAAGGAATTTTTTTTTTTTTTTTACACTCATTTTTTCTGTTACTACAGAACAGTATATTTAAGTCCTTTTCCTTTTTCTGTGGCTTAGTTGTGTTTTTATGTTCTAGATTATGATTTTGCAAATGTGTTAGGATAGGTAAGTGACTTAGACTAGGGTGTGTTTCGATTTACACTAAAATTCGCGTTACATCACTGTTGTAGGAACGGAACTGTGTCGTAACCCAAGGACCTCCTGTATGGTAATGTCATAGTACTTCTAATATTACAAACTCTGCTTTAATTTCCGACTGCCAGAATTCTTTGAAAAAGAAATAACCCTTTGCAATTCATCTTAAATCATACCTATAATTTAGCAAGCAGCCTTCTAACAAACAAATGAGTTATTACAGATGAGATGAAAACCCTGGCTGTATACTCGGCATTCCTAATAAGTCCAAGGCTATATTACTACTCTACTCTGTCATCATGACAAAATGGACAAATGACAGGAGATAAGGAAGCCAGGAAGCACTAAACAGAAATATTTAAATGTAAATCTGTAAAAAGAAAAAAAATAATTACTGTATATACTCGAATATAAGCCAACCTCGGCTTATATTTGAGTCAGGTCCTGCTGCCCCCGCCAACCCGACAGAAAGCTGGAGTGTACAGTAGACACACACCGAGAGAGAGAGAGAGATACACACACACGTAAGAGACACACACACACACACGAGAGAGCGAGCAAGAGAGATACCATATTGTTTTTGTTGACCCTCTTCTCCACTTACAGTGCTAGTTTACTGTTTTTCTTTGAAATAAATACTCAAAAACATTTAACCTACTGATGCCTCAATTAATGTACAATAATTTTATTGGTATTTATTTTGATTATTGAAACTTACCAGTAGCTGCTGCATTTCCCATCCTAGGTTTATACTCGAGTCAATAAATTTTTCCAGTTTTTGTAGGTAAAATTAGGTACCTCGGCTTATATTCGGGTCGGCTTATAATCAAGTATATACGGTAATACTAAATCAAAAATGGAGTCAACAAGAGTTTTACATGGCTGGTTGGAAAGAACAAACTGTACAGAAAGAACATTCAAAAGGTCTATTTATGTTTAGGAGACTCATGTTTGGTTCTACAGTGTTCAATTACATTCTCCGGCATGTTAAGTTACAGTGTCTCTTTATGGTGGTTTAACACCTATTTTCCTGTGTCAGCCATATTGGCTGGCTGTCCTAACAATGAAGGTGTGGAGAAAAAATGCTTACAAGTGGATGCCCTTCCAGACTCCAGGATCATTTTATGACAAAAGGGAGGTGGACCTTATTCTATCCTAGGTCATGGGCATTTTGAAATAGCAAGGTAAACAGAGTTGTGAGATGCTTGTGGAAAAGAAAAGTCTAAAGGTTAAGAAAAAATATGTTTGTGAGTGCGAGTCTTCCTACAAAGAAATCAAACAATGTTATCATTATTACAGATATAAAATAAATTGTTGATTTAATTTTGTATGCCACTCCAGTGGACTGGTTACTTTTATATCGTGATAAATCTTGAGTTAATTAGTGGTGGAAAAGATATATACATTATTAGAAAAGGACTGCTAAATGATTTAGCACTGGTGCACTATATCCTAAGAATGATGGGTACTTTCTGTGTAAAAAGAAAACCTCTTGAAATCTTTATCTATCCTTTTAAAAAATCATTTTATCCTGGTTTTCCCAAAAGTTCAAGCAAGTAAGCTGGTGTACAGAAAAAATCCCTACTGCTCACCTGCATCTCTTCTTCGTACATTCTCATGCTGAGGTCACTTTTTGTTCTAGATCTTCTTCCCAGGAAAACCAAAGAAGGATTCTGTGTAAAAGATTTAGAAAAAGGAATCAGAAGACATTTTAACAGTAAAATGTATCTTGAGCATGTGTGGTGACCATAACTACAATGTCACAGACGGACGGTCATTTATAATAGGACAGTAAACATGAGGACTACTCTTCATATCCTTATTAAAAATAGTATTTTGGGAGTATTTTTTATGGTGTTTAATGAAGTATGAAGAACTCCTATATTCTTGAAGTCAGCCGGTGTGGGGTTGTGAAAATGTTTAATGATATCTATGGAGCTCGTTCCCATTCTATCCTATATTCTATATTTGCTGATGTTCTTGCATTCATTGATATTCTTGTCACATGTTTCTCCTTTCATGCATTAATGCATAAATAAAACTTCTGGGCAATTTATGCTTGCATTATTTTCTGGGTTATTAAGCAGGGTACTTGATTAATTATTTAATAATAGTTTATTACAACACATGCTAAATAAAACCTTACTTCCATAATTGTGAACTTAAATGTATTTGTCTTTGGTTTTTCCCCCCCACATCTGAATCACTTGTGTGTTCGGTTAACTGAACTGAAATTGAAAGACCAGATAAAATGGACGGATGGATCACCTTTATGCTATCTGGGTTAGGTGGAGAACTGGGGGCAAAACCATGAAAAACACGTGGAGTAACATAAAAGTAAGATACAAAAACAAGTATCTGAACATGTAGATGGTTAGATTATAACGAACAATTGTACTTCTTTGTAAAAACCACCATTACAGACAAAAAAATTACGCAACAGGGGTTCTACAATTACAGGAAGCACACGTACACCCTGTTTTGTTGTTCCTGGAACAACTCTCGAGCTGCCATTGGGTTCCGTTACTTGATGACACCTGAAGTGCCAAGTCATTCTTTGAAAAGTATCCTGCTCGATATCCTTTGGGATCATATCTTTTTTAAGTTTTTTTGTGTGTCAGGTAAGTAAAATTAAAAAAATAAAAGCTAAATTATGGGTGCTGTGGCTACTCCTTTCTTTATCTTCCTTTAAAAAGAAAATCTGCTGCCACAAAGCACCACAACCCCCCCCCACCTGAAAAATGGTCATGCAAAAATAAAAGAATGCTTAAGTCAAGTTCCATGCCAAGTTAACACTATTCACTACGGCAGCATCAAAATTGTCTCCCTAGTGTATTATGCCGGTATAAATGAGTCCGCAATAAATCAGAAGTGATTACTTTCCCTCCTGTATGAGGATTCAATATATATTGAACATTCCTGAATGAGTTTTTACGATGCAATTTACCTGAAATATAATAACAGCAGCAGATGAATCTGAAATGTATATTTAAGTCAATATTGCATCAATATTTATAGCAAGATTCTCACTTTCATTCTGACCACGTCAGGGCGAAGTGACACTGGTTGAAAAGCCAGATAACACAAACACCACCCTGTTTTATCGCAGCCATGGTTTATGCCCCGGCTTGCATTTCGTTTGCTTTCTTTGTCGTTTTTAATAACTTTTGATCATTATTTTTCATAGTTTTATTGTAATAGTGTTTTTGTTAATATTGCTTTGTTTGTTTAGTATTTACTATGTATGTGTAATGAGTTATTCTCCTACATTTTTTGCATTTTGTGGGTGGGACCCCAACAGGCATCATCTTCCTCATATCGCAGCCAAAGGAATGCCCTAAGCTTTCATATTTCTAAATCTGTGAGTGGATTCTTCAGTGTTTCACTGAAGTTCTAATGAGTGCATATTTGTAAGTACTGGATTTACTTTTTTGCTTCTGTTCATGGCATTTGATTATGGGATTGTGCTTTAAGACTTGTTAGCTCTGGGTTGTTTTTTTAGGCAAACCATTATTATTTTCTGAAAAAAAATATATTGCATTTATAAAGATACTTCACTGCCACTGTCCTTTCCCAAGGACATTTACGTTTATCTGTGGTATACAGTATATTAGATTATTAAAGAGATATTTTGAACTGTAAAAGCCAAAGGCCCTTTTAGATGTGTAGGCTGCAGCCACCCTGTAAAACTGTGGAGTCAGACTGCTTAGGAGGAGGCACTTTCCAGACAGGCTTGAGAAGGTCTCATACTATCTTTGCTATAGGTGTGCACTCTGATCATGACAGATCCATCCCTATAATTTTCCCCAGTGAAAATAATGAGGATGTAGACATGGTTATAAAAACTAAACGAGCACGCCATTAGGGTGCATGCACTGGTGTAAAAATGCACCTACCCCACTCTTTTCCATAGCACTCAGCACCCTCTGCAAAGATGACAGATTTGATGTGGGTGTACAGATTCCCTTGTAGAGCTCCAATGTAGAATCAATCTCCTCCTTGTTCACATCTACGTCAAATACAATGCCATTCTCATCTACACAGAAAAACAAAGTAAAAAATGCATTGCATGTTCTTCTTTTGCATTTACCTTGTATATCCTTGTAACATTTTTCCAGGGGCAGTAAAGGACATTAAAATGGCATCAAACAGCAGAAAGGTCCAACAGGGAGCCTAAACTAGAAATGCAAACTGAATGAGAGATGTGTCACTAAGAACCCCAAGGTTCCCAGTAGATGTGGACAATGCAATGGAAGAAGTGTGTGCAAACATGAGAAACGTGGTGTACAGAAGAGACCAAAAAGTGCAAACATATACAAGAATAATATGTGTGTGTGTGTGTGTGTGTGTGTGTGAGTGCTACTAGTGTATAGTGATCAGCCAGCTGTTCTTGAAAAATTAAATTTGCTGGAGACCTGGGTGTTTCACCATCTATGAAACTCAGGAAACTGACAGAAAAACTGTGTTTAGTTCCTGTCTGGGTGCGCTTTCATGTGCTAAATCCACATGTGTATGCTAGTCATTTAGTGTTTAAATAAAATTTTCTAGAGGGACAAAATAAAAATAGATAGATGTACTTCATTTGTCCCCAAGGGGAAATTAGAACTTCAAAAAAGCTCAAGAAAGAGAAATCTACAAATAAAACAAACAAACAACACCCGAAATAAACATAAGAACTTCTGGCTCGGATACTAGTGAACTGTCACAATCAATCACAGGGCTATAGGTGGCAGTAAGATGGCCAGACCTGTCCAGATGTTCATCTGAAGGTTTTAACATTGAAATAAAGCAGGGAAGTAACAAAATAAAAAATAATCACTGGAATCATTTCCTGACACTAAAACAAAGTGAAATGTCATGACATGACTTTTGTGGTGCTGTACTTGACAAATAAACTCAAGTCTAACTGGCAGACTCACTAAATAATTTTAAGTAATGCTTAATTGAATGACAGTAATATTATTGTGGAGTTTATACGGTAGAGAGTCTGGAGTGCTTTTCTTATCATATCTCTCTGGTTTGCCACCAAATATGTTTTTAAAAAGCAGTAACAACATAATTAGACAACCATACTACAGTAGTCAAATGAAAACACCCCATTACAGTCCCTTATGTGTTTGTTTACATTTCTGAGTGAAGCAAACACAAACTTCTTCCTCACGTCTTTTTGGTTTTTTTTTTTGAAGTTCAGCTAAAAAAAAAAAAAAGTCCTTTGTGGAGTTTTCATAATTGCATAATTTGTATTACACTTAATGCACTTTATTTAGCCTTTGGTCAACTAAAAATGGGTTAACAAAGATCTACACTTCTACTATTTATCATTTCGGTAACAACATTTAATTTTTTTTTTTATACAAAGACCTTTAGTCAGAATGTATAAAAATTCACAAAAGCCCTTCATAATAATTTTTCACATACTGTGCTTACTACTGACTTGCATGATTTAAAATAACAGTCAAACAGCTGACAGATGATTTTTATGCAGTTAGTGTGGATATTGAATCAAGAATGTGCCCTACCCTTTACACATCACTTTGACTAATTCATCTACTTTAAGCATCTTTAAACAGTAAAGTAAATGAATGAAAGTAAAAATTACCTTCAGGATCCCTGTTCTTTCGACTATAATTCATCCGGAACACAAAAGCATCTAAAATGAAAGCAACGATGATTGTCATCACCACCTAAATTTGGAGGAATTGGAAAATAAAGTAAATAAATGGCAATGGAAGGCACTAATGCTTTATGTAAAATTCCTCTTTTCTTTGAAAGCTATAAACCTTTAAGATATAGGCGTACGTCCAAACTTAACATTTTCATGATACTCTGCATCAGTTTTCTGTTCAGTCTGAGGGAGTCTAATCAGCTTGTCATTCAGTTAAAACAAAAAAAAAAAAGACAACTCCAAGTGAAGAGAACATGCGGAGCCCACACAGAATGAATTTAACCCTGGAATCCAATTACGAACTCCCATGTTGTAAATGATCTTTATTAACAGTAATAAATACATTTCTAAACAATCACTGAACTAACGCAGAACTGAATAACAGACCACAAAAGGTTTAACATTCATTATGACAAATATGGGTTGCTGTCCTGCGGTGGGTTGGCACCCTGCCCAGGATTGGTTCCTGCCTTGTGCCCTGTGTTGGCTGGGATTGGCTCCAGCAGACCCCTGTGACCCTGTGTTCGGATTCAGCGAGTTGGAAAATGGATGGATGGCTGGAAATATGGGTTGCCTTGCATTGACTATTCTTTTATGCCTCAAATCCTATTTTTCTAAACCAGAACGCAGTTATCAAGGAATCTATTTACAACAAGAGAAGCAGCCACTTACACTTTGTTTGGATTGCCCACAAAGACAGAAAAGAAATAAAAGCTGAGGTAAGAAAGGACCTAGAATTTATCTAAACGTGTATAGTTCTCATGAAGTGCATGATTCAGTGCCTTTTCAAAATTAAAATTATTTCCATGATTCATAACCTGTCTACCAAACACAGACAAGTGGGAGCTATGCAATATATTATGTTACAACATGTCAGTCAAAAAATGTAAGGACCTCTTTCTAAATTATGAGCAGTGTAATGAGCAACATTTATTAAATGCTGATCTCATGTCTGTTTTTTATTGTGTATTTCAGTTGTTTCATTCAAAATACTATTATACAGGGTGGTCCAGATCTAACTATGCAATTATTGTATTGCATTGCATTAAAAGTTGCATAGTTAGATCTGGACCACCCTATAGGACACTGATTTAATTATTTCTGTTCCAGACTCTTTTCAAACAGCACAGAGATATGAGAAGCTGAAGATTATCTTACCAATGACGGTCCATGACGCGGCCTACAGTCACATTGGGCCACACTCAAGTAACCCATAGGTATGACACTCATCTTCTAGGCCTCAGAGTAAACTGAAGTCCCTGAAGGGGATTCCAACATCCCAGAAGCTAATATGATGCTACAAGCATGAGACCGTGAAATAACTAATTGGGTTGTCTTGACAGAGACGTTGTAGTACAATAAAAGATATGGTGCACAGTTACAGGACACATAATAACACACATAGGAACAAGAAGAGATGTAAATGCTACTAAGTGTTTCTGCAACATTATATTGGGTAAACAAGTGAAAAATTCAGTAAAATGGCTTGAAAAAAATTCTGCAGACACTAACACCCACAAGCAGTTGAATCTGACACTGTTTATAAGTCAGGCTATATTAAGAATATATCTCACACTTCCAATTATAAGCTTTGCCTGGAACAAAACTGGCAGCTAATATATAGAAAGTGAGCATATAACCATGTCGGAGATTATCGTCCAATGAGGTGGCACTTCATGCAGGCTAATGCTACTTATGGATTTTAGCATTCAGCTGAGGTGGACTGCATCTGCAAATCGATGCCACCATTGCAGAAAGAAAGAAAAAAAAAAAGTTGTTGATCACAGCCACTTTTAATGAACAACAACCTCTCCACTCAAGCCGTCATGCCTTTAGGGATTTTTATGCTTATGTCTGTGATCTCCAAAGCCATGTGTTGTGGTGAAACCACACAGACACACACACTCAGCTCTGTGAGAACACTGTCTGAATGTCATGCTTAAGTTTCACTCTAATAAAGATTTCCATTCATAACTTCCAACAAACACTGATCATAAATAAAAAATATTTATACTCACCATGGTGACAATGTAGAAGGTCATAAAATAGAGGCGGCTCCAGTGCGAAGTCTGAGACGTCACACCTTCCTTGGGAAATAAACAGACAGTCACTGGAATCAAGCTTGTAAAAGCATGCTTATGGTTCAGGCTCCGATACCGATATATGCACAGCAGCAATCAAAGGGAAAAAAAAACACCATGCATTCATCTAAATGTAACCCTAACTCAGAGCAAGTCAGTCTGTCAGCAGCACAATGTAAACATTTTACAAACCACAGATAAATACCCATTCAGGCCAGCAACTACGCTTTTCCAATATACAGTATCATCCAGTGCAATTTCCACTCTGTATTCTGTTCCAGAGTAAGTTTAATATGTTGTGGGATTTATTGAGACAAAACTGAATGAAATAAAGAAAAGGTTGTGGCCAAGGCAGGAACTCATGTAACTCTCTGCTATTCTTACAGGTGAAAAGAGAAAGAAGAGCTCTGACCCTGATCTGTCTCAACCTCCTGTACTGCCTATAATGGAAGCACCACCATCATCATCATTTGTCTCATCACCAAGGGAAGAGCTCAGCAGACCTTACTCTGTACATGCTTGTGTAACACTGACCCAGTTTAAACAGTCCTATTTGGGACCTCAACCTTTTTTACGTCATGTGTGCCCTCTTTTACAACTGCCAAGCTAGCTATGTGAATTAGTGCTTTCCAGTTTTACCCTGAACACAATGTTCCTTTGATTTCCAGCATAGTCCATGAATATATCATTTACTGTATAACTGAATTGAATTAAAACTCTTTAGCACATTTGTGAATGTGGACAATGTTAGTTAGGTTCTTATATCAACTCCTTTGTCTGATTTCTTTAGTCTGTCCAGTGGTACATAATCTGTAGTTCAAAAAAACCCTTTTAAATTTATAATAGTGTGTTAACCAGAACTGCACTAAGCACACATTTCATCTCACTTGCATATTACAGTCTTGATGGCTGATGCCCCTTAATTCAGCTTTTAAGCATATTCAAATTGCTTGTGCAAACTATCTAAAATATCAGAACGTTGTGTCAGCATAAACACTAAATTGTTTTCAGAGTGTGTGTTATACAGTAAGTCAGCACTACTTATCCATCATTTTTAAGTAATGTTTCCTTTACCTGACCTTTTAGACTGCCTCCTTCTAAAGATGACCGAGGTCTTTCTTTCTAACTAGTTTCCTTGCATATCTGCTCTCCTACGAATTTTGAGGGCCCCTATAAACTTCTCAAGTTGAGTCACTGTACCTGAAATCTATGATAATAATGTGAACCAGAAAAAAGTAACAATCTTAACACAGATTCCTGAAGGTTCTCCCGGAGGCCTCTACTTCTGGTGGATTATTCTCCTCTAATCGTTAATCTTTTCCACTTTCTATTAACCAGTCTGCAGTTCAGTTTTATAAATCCCTGCTTATGGTAATGATATTTGTTTTTAATGCTGAAGCTAAAAGTACATTTGTGATTTCAAAGTCACTTTGTTTTGACAATTAGCTGAAAGAAATCTGAAAAAGGATTACTGGTATGCATCAGGTGTTAAATAAACAGCAGAGTCCAACAGAATGATTATTATTGAGTGAACATTTAAGCAAAGATGAACAGAGTTGGTGATGACATTACTTACCATAGTGATGTACCAATTGTTAACCACTGTAAGCTCAAACAGTGTCACTGCAAAATACAAAAAAGTGCCTTTTAAGTAAAGGTGGCAATGACACTGAAGCTGCCTTTTATAATGAGAGAAACGAGAGCCCTGGAAAGTCTCACAGCAGTCAGCTATGGCCCAGTAACAGAATGCTCTTGAAATTCTGGGCATAATACACAAAGTCCATAAATCCTTATTTTTGCATTAGTGTTTTGTGGCAGTGTATGTGGAAGTATTATAGTCACAACCATTGTAAATATGCAATTCAGGTAAGAATTATGATGGCACAATAAGCTGGTAAATGGGTACACTGAAACAGTGGAACATCACGTACCGGCCTCTTTAATTCATTGCACTAGGGAAGTAAACAGAATGGTATCATTGTTCACTATCAATCAAAACGTATGGCCTTAGGTGTTACACACCACACATCTTCAATCAGCTTCAACGTGTAAACTGACTAAGTGCATTCAACTAATTATACAGACTGAATTTAGAAGTTGCAAATTGCAAACAAGAAGAAAATCGATTAGCTCCAAGCTTAAAACATGACATACTGCTTTGCTTTTAAACTTTTTTTTTTTTTGGCTGGCATCAAGCCTGTACAGACACTGCTGACCTATACATTCTCGGTATCCAAAGGGTTTTGATTAAAAACCACAAGGAACAAAAAAGCAGAACTTCCTGCATAGATCATTGCAGTTCAATTAATCATTAAAAGGAAACCATGGAAGCCAGCTATCAGGATTACCCGTGGGTATTTGTACCTTCCAGAAAATGTTCTAAGGAAGTATATATTCTGGCAGTCTAAACTGATCGTATGTCTTTACAAATACTAAATGGTTATTTTAATTAGATTATTATGCACTATGTCCTTTAGTCAGTGGTTAGCTAATAATGTAGAAATCCTGGATGCAGGAATGAAGAGCTACAGATAACAGTTTTCTGGAAACTATTCTCCTTTATGTTTTTTTCCCTCATTAAAAAGCAACAGGGGATGAACTGCTTTGCAGAACTACATATGGGCCTAACTCGGGCTCTGCATTTGGCTACTTTCACTTTTACTACAATAGTAGCAACTTACTCTGATCACAGAATAATGTAAGGCAGTACATACAGTCGACACAACATGCAGTGAGTCTGGGCTTGCATTGTGTTATTCAACCGTGGCTGACTGCATTATAAACTGTCTGGCCTTCCCAGAAGCACATGGTTTAGAAGTGAGCTTTCCACATGAGAGGAGTAAGTGACTTCAGTAAGCTACACAAGTCTCTAGGTGCTTATACTTATTTCAACTAACATTTATCATGACAGACTGTTAAATAAAGTTGTTATATATAAAAAAAAAGGTCTTAGTGTTCATGGCCACATTATGTCTTCTCTTAAACGGTCAATCATCACTCATAACTTAGCTGCTGACTTACAAAACTGTTCTTTCCAACACTCCAGAATACCTATCTGCACTACATACAACACAAACCCTTAAGAAAGCACAGTTCTGATCCTGGCCTTGTTACAGTTTTAAAATTCTGCTATGTGACTCTTGGCAAATGCTTATTTGATTTCGTGGTACCTACTCTTTGTTAAGTCTATGGGTGAAGATCCTCCAGAATTAGGGTTAGGGTTGTTTGTTGTCACTGCATTTTTGATTACTGTCTTTTCATTTATTCACAAGTTTCATTTACAGTATATACAGTATATACTCATACACACACTCCAAACACTGTGAAATGACTTCAGTACAATCATTTAAAAGGAATCCTTACAATATATGCCCAAGCTCATTCTGTGTATTTTCCTCTTTTGACTTCATATGTTTTGATAAGTTTGCACATTTCATATAGTACTGTAATCATAATATCACACACTCACATCATGTCACTTTAGTGTCGTTAACTTATATAATCTGCTTGTCAATGGGGATGTGGAAGGAAAACTGTGGATACCGTAATGACAAAATCATGGTGTGTAGTGGCGACACTGTGCAAAACAAGTGGAAGCTGACGTCACCAGGATGTGCTCCAATCATGGTGTTTAGAAATTATCCTTGTACGGCTCACTAAAGGAGCTCTCCAATACACTAATCCTTGTCACCAAGTGAACTGTCATGGACTCACACCATAAAGCATCTCAGCTTGAAGATTTGTGCTGTGGTAAACCTGTGGCATCTTGATTACAACGGCAGAGGACAGAAGCTGTCTCTTATTCAACTTGAGCTAAATGAAGAAAACCTGGCCTTGGCTGAACAGATACTGCTGCTGAACACTGCATGTGAAGCACATCCTGGGGACATCTCTGAGCACTCGGAGCGAACCGCTTCCTGGTAATGTCAGCTCAATTCCCTCTCTGTCAGACCCCACCTTTTCTACACTGGGAGAAGGTATAGACCCCACACAGACACCCCCACAGGGCGTGGGATGCAAATC
Organism: Erpetoichthys calabaricus; assembly: GCF_900747795.2. Lineage (NCBI taxonomy): Eukaryota > Metazoa > Chordata > Cladistia > Polypteriformes > Polypteridae > Erpetoichthys > Erpetoichthys calabaricus. The sequence continues at coordinate 3,308,612 of NC_041411.2, forward strand.
CAGGCTGCTGGATCTATAAGGCAGCAGCAGTAACCACTGCACCACTATGTCAACAAATGTTTGAATTATGTCTCATTTTAATATAGAAGAATATTTTTTTAAAAGATTCTTCATGCAAATGGTTAAAAAATTATCTGAGAAATTTCATAAATGCAAATGTCATTTTACAGAAGGATTGTATAAAATCAGAAAGCCACCATCACTCTACAAATTGTACTGTGTTACTGAAACTCTGCTCTCAAGCAGGTTATATCCAAGATTGTCACATAGCTGCTGTTGGGCCATGAACAGTAGGAGTTTTAATAAACCATAACATAATCCAAATATAGGTAAAAGAGTGAGCAGTTTCTTGAAGAAAAGGAAAAGTAGGGTATGGTTTTAACAGGGAAGAAAGATCCCTGCTGATGACTGAAGCAATTTAAATAAAAATGTTTGCACCAAGTTTTACTGTGTATATATTTCCTGGCATGCATGATGACAGAAATTTTGGCACAATCAAAGCAACATACAGTGCTGACCCATATAATGTAGCACGTTAAAATTTTCTGTGTAGTTTCAAGAAGGCCAAAAGTTAAAGAAGTGTAACAGCAAAACATATTACCAAAACTGCTAAGAATGTTGTTGAAGTTGTTGAGATAGTAGTATCCTTCTTCAATGACAGTACGATTCCCAATGGTGTAATTAACCAAACGGTAGGAGTCAGCAACTGTACTGGTGCTACAAAAGCAAAAAAAGGAAAACGGCAAATGAACTTCTGCATTACAGATACCAAAGTCTGTCTTTTAGTTAACCATTTCCATATCTGAGATGGATGGTTAGAATCATTGTCTAAAATGAGGAAGTAGTCAGTGTTTCATGTCCCATATGAGAACTATACCTTAATTTGTCACCAATCCGTTATAGAAATCCCCTATTCTTACTTGTAGAGAAAAGCCAAGCAAAATGACACCTTTTATTGGCTAACTAAAAACATTACAATATGCAAGCTTTCGAGGCAACTCAGGCTCCTTCTTCAGGCAAGATGTAATCATTACATCTTGCCTGAAGAAGGAGCCTGAGTTGCCTCGAAAGCTTGCATATTGTAATCTTTTTAGTTAGCCAATAAAAGGTGTCATTTTGCTTGGCTTTTCTGTACATTCATAATGGCTAACACGGTACAACACCCTAGTACTATTCTTACTTAAAACAATTTGACACTAAAATGTCAAAAAGTATCTTTGCCACCCTGGACTCTTTTGCCATTGTTTAAAAAGCATCTCATAAGTTGTAAATAAACAGTTAGAGGTGAAGGAAATTGTGAGGCATTGACTATATTTATGTATCTAGATTGCAAATACCATACACTGCATCAATGTTCATATTTCTAACTACACGTCAATATTGCTGCTACTTCTTTGTCTTGTCTTTGCATAATGTCTTGCCTTGTTTGTGTTTTAATTTTAAATTTAAATTTTAAATCTATATTTATTATTTGCACTTCATGTTGTTACACTGGGGACCTTGAGCTATGCAATTTCGTCTATCTGTATACTTGTATATGGTTGAGATGACAATAAAGTTCACTTTGACTAATAACCAAGTTATTATCTAGCAAAATGAGCTCGACAGACAGAATAGTATCCTCTCACCACAAATTTCTGAATGTTAGCAGGTATCAAGAATGGTGGCGCAGTGGTACTGCTGCTGCTTTGCAGTAAGGAGACTGTGGAAGATTGTGGGTTCGCTTCCCGTTTCCTCCCTGTGTGGATAGTGCTTTGAGTACTGAGAAAAGCGCTATATAAATGAATTATTATTATTTCTTGATTTTAAATGTACACAAACTGTAACCTGAAAAACTTTAAAGGAGATGCTCCAGTGTGTCTAAAATTTATTTACGGGTTTACCAACAATCTGAACTCTGACTAGTACTGTGTTGTCACCAAGCTATAAATTCCAGATAATATCAACATAGATGCTTCAATATTTCAAAAATCTGAATAATATAATTTCAAAACTTTATGTATTGGTATGAGAAGTTCAAGCTTACTTGCAACAGTTTGGATAGACAACACCTGCAAAGAACTCCATGCCCACAATTGCAAAGGAATAGTAGAAAATGATGAGAGTCAGGCCCAAGCTGAAAAGAAAAAGCATACGTGAAAAAAAAAAAAACACACTTTACAAACTACAGTATATCCCTTTAATACTTTAAATACCAAGGAGGCTCTGAAACAAGACAGTGCACCAATCATGTAACAAAAATCTTTCCGTTAAGAGTATTCTTTGCCAGTAATGATAATACCAAAATGACATGAAGCATTACAGAAAGAATGAAATTCAATTATTAGGAAAAATGAAAACAGTCACAGCAAAATAAAGAACACATAAAATGTATGTTGCAGTATTATTTATTAAATTGTTTATCTAAAAAAATCTAATGTCTCTCTTTTGTTATTCAGTAAATACCAGTTGAAAGGAAACCCTGTAATTCCGCACTACTGCCTCACTACTCCTCTGCCCAGCGCTCTCCACTAGGTTTTTATTTCTGCATGGATTCAGTTCTATGACAGCACCACTGCCACAGTCCGGGTTCTCCACCTATTTATATTCATTCACTGGGATGCCTACTGTTGTGGAGAGTAAAACCGGTAACATCTAGGATATATTGTATAATTGTTTAGTAAAAGTACTTTTATTTAAAAAAAAATATGTTGAAGGAGAAATTAAGCCAGTTGTTGCTCAGGCACATTTATATCCCTACTTGAACTGATAAGATCTTTTGTTAAGTGTTGCTCTGGGATCTGCAGTTTGTGGTAGGGAATTTGAAGGCTCTGCATCAATCTACAAGTGAATGACTACACAAAAGTGCTTTGCTGTAAACATGCACCTCCACAGAGTGTGATGCTGCTGCTCTGATGCACCATTTGCGACATTACAAGCATTTCGCTGTACAGGTAGAATTTATGAGACTCTAGGAGGATAAGTTTTAGAGGCATGAACATCTCTTTCCCATCCAGGAAGACAGCCTGGGTGAATACAGATGGCAGAGACGAAAGGCCAGGGTATAGAATGAAGGCCGAGTTATGCATGGAAGGGAAGTGATGCGACAGACCCCTACTGGTGCAAGAGGTATGTCAAGGAACATCAGGACTGGATAAACTGAGGCTTACAGAGGCGTGTTGCCATCTCCGTGGTCACATCCATAGATTGGACCTGCTGTGTCTGTGCCATTCCACCCATGGGCCATGCCAGATCACACTGGACCAGAAACTGATGGAGGGCCATCTGGTAGCCTAAGAAACTAATGAAATGATCATTATCCAGATTGTCTTGGTATTATCGTCACACTCATTTACTGTGTTTATGTTTTGGACACAACTGTAAATTTATGATTTACTTATTAAAATTCAGTAGTATGTATTGTAGTATTGTATTTACTTTAATTTATGATTAAAAATAACTTCTTCTCCTGGCTATTCTGGAGACTACCTAGGGTTATGGATGGTGTATATAAGAAAAGAAAAAAGGATCCTGTTAAGAGTAAAATATACAAGGATATAGATGGGATTTGGGGCATTCTGTTCAAGTCTACATAGTAAAGAGTCTGAAAGGGATAGTAGGACTACCCTGGAAACCTACCGCAACAAAACAAATACAAACTATTCCTGCTCCTTTAAGACAATAGAAAATAGCACATTCATTCCTCTCTTTGTTAAAAACCTGGTGAATAACTAGTATTTCAACATCATCTGGTACATATTTAATAATGTGCAGCTTATTCAGATACCTCCTATCAACAACTACCTATGCTTACAACACATTGCTATTTTATCACCCAAAGTGAGAACCGCAGAATCTAGCTCCTCGTACTCTGTCTTAAACTGCACATATATTTTTTTAATAGACATGGCTGCCTTTTTCTCCCCAGCTTACCAACTTTAGCATATGTCATTTGTAATGTTTAGTTAAAAAAAAACATGAACATCGGCTGCAGTGAGAGAGGTGAGGATCCCTGGACATGTGGGGCCAGTTTCATGTTAAAACATATTCAAATCTTGGTACAGCCGCACTCTTTAAATATTTTTCTTTACTTCCAGATTATTTATGTTATAGGTTATTGACGAATAACACAATATTTTGCTCCATTTCCCTAGCCCTTTTCACATTACATAGTATTTATTACATGTAGGACACTGACTAAGGTCTTCAAACTACTTCAAAGACTGCTACTGAATTACTTTGACTCATTTTCTACTGGTCCATTAGATTCTCTTAAAAATAACATATTGTATGTATATTCATTCTTTCTTTAAGAACAATGCAGTATTAGTGGAATAATAATAGCTTTCATTAAAAAAGAATTTCAACCTCCAGGTATACCTTTTAAAGTACAGCAACAGTGGTAGTACAGTAAACACATGCGGAGAGTAAACTGTACAATTATCTTATTTTTTAAAAACTTCTGTATCCATATAAACTTTCTTCTGGGTATAAATGAGTGATGGAAAACTGTCCCATTTAGTGTTAGCTCTTAGATTAAACAAGTTTGATAAATTTATGCAAGCTTTTAAATTTCCTGTTAACGTCAGATTTCAGGTACCTTCAACTAATTTAACACACAGGCTAGAAACGCCTGCCAAAGAATCGAGGATCCAGGTCTAAAGAAATCTTCATAAACATTTAGCAATATTTATGACTAATTCTTTCCATGTACTTTACCACTGGTACATCAGGAAAAGCATTACAAACTGTACTATATTATCACGCCTGTGGCCAACAGAAATAGGCTTATCTCCTTGTCAGCTCTATTGGTATTTTTATGCTTTTATGATGGACATTATCTCGCACTGTTACTTGAACCTCCCCTAGCTTCTCAAGAATGAAATAAGACTTAGTTTAGGCTTTGTGGCTTTTTCCTGATAAACCCAGATTTACTACAGTAAATAAATTATGGACTGGGTTTTTCTTCAGATTTGAATCTCTACAGATAAGAAGAGAAGAGTGAAAAAGGCCCATAAAAATAACATGTCACTGCCTTTCAAGACTAATATAAAAAAAAGCGAATTACCTGGCCATTCTAGGAAGCAGTTCAAACATGGTGTCAAGAACATTCCGATATCTCTGTTTTATTTTAAACAGCCTGCAAAAGGCAACCAAAAATGCAATCAATGCACCTCCCAAATTAGCAACACTGATGAAAGATAAATTTGTATCCCTTAAAAGCTAACTGACTATGACTATATAACCAAAAAAACAACAAATATGAAGTAGTCTTTTTAGAGTTTGAACATTAATTTAATTTTAAATACTGGCTACAAAAACTATAGTGAGCCCTTTTGTACTGTAACCAATTTTGATAATTTGTTTTAAGTAATAAAATTAAATAAATTCAAATGTATACCTCAGCAGTTGAAGAGGTCGAAGAACCACAATGAAATAAAATGGCTCCATGTCAAAAGCAAGTACAATAAGACCCACGAAAGCAAACAGAGTGACAAAAAAATCAAACCTGCAAAGTGAGAAATTTTCCAAATCATTATTATAATAACAACATTGTATCTACAACGCAGGACTTTGTATGAATGAGCTCTTCATGAAGCCCCTATAATGCAGTATTTCTTTTTTATGTAGTTGTACCGCAGTCAAGCAATGTGACTTACTCAGAATGAAAATGTGAGCCAAGACCTTATAATTCCTAACATGGTTTTTGTGTAGCATATCTACTGCACTGCAACAACATGAAATATGAAATTGTGATGAAGTAAAACAGACATACACAATCTAACAAAATATTAGCTATATAACGATAGTGGGCACACTGCACTTTACACTTACTTAACAGATTAATAGCCATTTTAAAAACAAATTCTGCTGCAAAAATACATCACTGTCTGTTTTGCATATGCGGTCTGTTTAGAAGAAAACTAAGAATACAGATCAACATGATTTTCATAACTAAAATCACAAATCTACTTACAGATTCCATCCAGAACTGAAATATTCCAAGGGACCCAAACCAGTAATTTTCAGTAATAACTCAACGCCATAAACTGAAAGGAGACAGGGAAATAGATGGACAAAGGATGTTCATTTTTTTTTACCCTAACACCAGGAATGTGGAAATTATGTCATAATTTGAGCCTTGCATTAATCACCTACAACCATTAAAGATTACAGAAATTACATTATGCTACAATACATACTACTGAATTTTAATAAGTAAATAATGATGCTAATTGTGTCCAGTATTAAATATATCAAGTGAACTCAACAAGCAAAACTGCTGAAACTTAAAAGCTAAAAAACCTATAATAAAAATATAGTGATGTCACAGCAAAGTGTTCCGATTACAATTCAGGGACACAGATTATTTCCATACAACGTTTTTGGCCGTGTTAGTAATAATATAAATGCAGCAACTGAACAAAACTGGTTACTTTTCCAAAATATTAAAAAATACCCACTAGTCAGGAATACAATATAACTCCAGGGTACATTTTTCGAAAAGAAGCTACCATCTGTAAAAAGAGAAAGTGCAAAGTTACCCACAGCTACTGGTACAAATGAAAATAGCAACTTCAAAAGGAAACACAACATTAGAAATAGAGTGTGCAACCACAGAAATTCCTGTCTAACCAACTGGGCAGGCATGTAAAGATAACTGTTGTGTTCTGTAACAATAACATGTTTTAAATGTATATTTTGAGTTAAGTTTTTTATTATTATTATTACTATGGAGAAGTCATGCTAGTTTTTTTCTTAACCATTTTCATTTGTTTTGACAAATACTATTTTTGTTTTCACTTCACCCCATTCCTTGTTTACACTGCACAAGGAGATGCACCACATGAAGGCCATCGGTGCAACTGTGATGTAACCGGACCTGACAGCATGAACATAGCGGCAGGGCTGTTGGAAATTTACAGTCATATGAAGAAGTGTAGCACCCCCTCTCAGCCAGCATAATAATTGACTCTCCTTTCAACAATAAAGATAACAGTGGTGCGTCTTTCATTTCCTAGGAACATCTGAGTACTGCGGTGTTTTCCGAACAAAGATTTTTAGTGAAGAAGTATTTAGTTGTATGAAATTAAATCAAATGTGAAAAACTGGCTGTGCACAAATGTGGGTCCCCTTGTAATTTTGCTGATTTGAATACATGTCACTGCTCAATGCTGATTACTTGCAACACCAAATTGGTTGGATTAGCTCATTAAGCCTTGAACTTCATAGACAGGTGTGTCCAATCATGAGATATAAAGGTATTTAAGGTGGTCAATTGCAAGTTGTGCTTCCTTCCCTTTGACTCTCCTCTGAAGAGTGACGGCATGGGATCCTCAAAGCAACTCTCCAAAGATCTGAAAACAAACATTGTTCAGTCTCATGGTTTAGGGAAAGGCTACAAAAAAGCCATCTGAGAGGTTTAAACTGTCAGTTTCAACTGTAAGGAATGTTTTTAGGAAATGGAAGGCCACAGGCACAGTTGCTGTTAAACCCAGCAGGTCTGGCAGGCCAAGAAAAAAACAGATGGCGCAGTGGTAGTGCTGCTGCTTTGCAGTAAGGAGACTGTGGAAGATTGTGGGTTCGCTTCCTGGTTCCTCCCTGTGTGGATAGCGCTTTGAATACTGAGAAAAGCGCTATATAAATCCATCCATCCATCCATTTTCCAACCCACTGAATCCAAATACAGGGTCACGGGGGGTCTGCTGGAGCCAATCCCAGCCAACACAGGGCACAAGGCAGGAACCAATCCTGGGCAGGGTGCCAACCCACCGCAGGACACACACAAACACACCCACACACCTAGCACACACTAGGGCCAATTTAGAATCGCCAGTCCACCTAACCTGCATGTTTTTGGACTGTGGGAGGAAACCGGAGCGCCCGGAGGAAACCCACGCAGACATGGGGAGAACATGCAAACTCCACACAGGGAGGATCCGGGAAGCGAACCCAGGTCCCCAGGTCTCCCAACTGCGAGGCAGCAGTGCTACCCACTGTGCCGCCCCTGCTATATAAATGTAATGAATTATTATTATTATTATATGTGCAGGATTGTGAGAATGGTTACAGACAACCAACAGATCACCTCCAAAGACCTGCAAGAACATCTGGATGCAGATGGTGTATCTGTACATTGTTCTACAATTCAGTGCAATTTGCACAAAGAATATCTGTATGGCAGGGTGATGAGAAAGAAGCCCTTTCTGCACTCACGCCACAAACAGAGTCACTTGTTGTATGCAAATACTCATTTAGACAAACCAGATTAATTTTGGAGCAAAGTGCTTTGGACTGATGAGACAAAAATTGAGTTATTTGGTCAGAACAAAAAATGCTTTGCATGGCAGAAGAAGAACATCGCATTCCAAGAAAAATACCTGCTACCTACTGTCAAATTTGGTGAAGGTTCCATCATGCTGTGGGGCTGTGTGGCTAGTTCAGGGACTGGGGCCCTTGTTAAAGTCGAAGGTCGGATGAATTCAACTCAATATCAACCAATTCTTCAGGATAACGTTCAAGCATCAGTCACAAAGTTGAAGTTACGCAGGGGTTGGATATTCCAACAAGACAATGACCCAAAACACAGTTGGAAATCTACAAAGGCATTCATGCAGAGGGAGAAGTAGAATGTTCTGGAATGGCCATCACAGTCCCCTGACTTGAATATCATCGACAATCTATGGGATGATTTGAAGCAGGCTGTCCATCAAAATGAACTGAACTGGAGAGATTTTGTATGAAGAATGGTCAACAATACCTCCATCCAGAATCAGACACACATCAAAGGCTATAGGAGGCGTCTAGAGGCTGTTAGATTTACAAAAGGAGGCTCAACTAAGTATTGATGTCATATCTCTGTTGGGGTGCCCACATTTATGCATCTGTCTAATTTTGTTATGATGCATATTGCCTATTTTCTGTTAATCCAGTAAAGTTAATGCCACTGCTGAAATACTACTGTTTCCATAAGGCATGTCAGATATTAAAAGGAAGTTGCTACTTTGAAAGCTCAGCCAATGAGAAACAAAAATTCAAAGAATTAAGAGGGGTTCTCAGACTTTTTCATATGACTGTATGTCTTGGTTGGACTAAAAACAACTAAATCTTTAGCAGTAGTAAAGGCCTAGCATCATGTTTCATTTTTGGATCTTGGCTCCTTTTTCAGGTCCGACTCAGAATCCCATTTTACCCTTGTGTTTTGCTTGCCTTACCACTCGGCTTTTTTTGGCTTTGACTTGGCATTCTCTTCTGACCATGACTTTTTCTGTACGTTGTCATCACCTGGTTATTCATGGTTCTTACAATAATCCTTCAATACCTGCATGTCATAACGCCTTAGGAATTACACATGAATTTGAAGAAAAGGAAATGTGACAACTTCACAAAATGATAAACTTTCAGTAAACTAGAGAGTAAACTTCAGTTTCAGTAAATTAAACTTGTAAAAAATCCATATATGTATGCATATCACACACAAAAACTTCTCTAATTTTCACCTAAAGTACGAACAGGTCTTTTACTGCAAATGTCATACAAACATAATTTAAACATAGATCTGACATTTTCTCAAGAGCAGAAAAAAGTTCTTTCTTTCCAAATGTGTGCATGTCAGCGTTAATGGAGATTGTAAGTTGACCTGATATGTGTAAATGTGGATGTGCATGTTGTGGCAGACGACCAGGTATCCTGCCCCACAGGGATGACAGACCGGGAGAGGGGCACTATCTTTCCATGGGCGCAAGAGGGCAGCCCCCATGGATTCCATTAGGGCCATGGAAATGGAGCTGGGAAGTTCAACCATGTGGGGACTCATGGCCACCACCAGGGGGTGCCTGGACAGTCCTAGAGCCCTGGAGGACAGCACTTCTGCCACACCAGGAAGCGCTGCTGAACCAGGAACTGTGTACGCCCGTAGTGCTTCCGGGTGCAAGTGAAGCACTTCTGCCACACTAGGAAGTGCTGCCGGAAGACCATCATCGAGCACCTGGAGCACATCCGGGGCATGATAAAAGGGGCTGCCTCATTCCCTTTGAGGCGCCAGAGTCGGGAGGGAGAAGAAGGAGCTTGCCAGAGAGGAGCGGAGGCGGTTGAAGAGAGGAAAAGGACTGAGTTACGGTGGTGTTTTGCGCACTGTCGTTGGCTCTGTGTTGTTGTATCACAAAATAAACCGTGTGTGTTGTGGACACCTGGTGTCGTGTCTGTCTGTGGCCGGGCTATCTTTTACAATGTAAAATTTACTTGCAGCAAAATAACATGACTTAAGGGTTTGGTTCACATTTGTGCCCAATTCTGTTACAAGACCCTAAGTCAGGATCAATCAGGTACATTAAATGAACAGACTGATGGGCATGTTTGGCTAGAAAACTCAAATAACCATTTCAAAAATGTTAGTAAATAATGATCCTGACACTGATTTAAGCCTGATTTGCCGTATTTCTATTTTATCTATTTAACTGATCATTCCTACCACTTTCTTTTATATTGTTTCTTTATCAGTATGCTGCTGCTGGAGTATGTGAATTTCCCCTTGGGATTAATAAAGTATCCATCTATCTATTTATTTTGACTGTTGATATACGTTGCTTTGTTATCTCAGTGGCAATATTCAGTGAAATCAAGAATTGTTATTTTTCCAGTGATCAAATATGTAAACTATCATTAACATAAGTCATTCTTTACCTTGTAACATGAATGTTTCCACCAGGATCCAGACCCCATTTACAGCAACAACAACATCTATTAGAAACAAAATTAGAAAAAGACATTACATCCTGAAAAGCAGTACAAGAAAAATTATAAAGATTTTAAAATGATTAAATCACTCGGTCCATGTCACAGGTCAGTAGTGTACATGAGAGTACATGAATGCTATTACAGTTTCGTTTCATACAAAGTGACAGAGAAAAAGGTTAAATCACTTTTGGCTGTACAAAAGAGATCCATGTCATCGAAGATTTGGGAATCAGCCACTAAAACTGAAGTAACATTACGCAACTTCTTCTCAGGGGGGACCTCAGTTTTGCCAACCACAATTGCTGATTTTGTCACTGCACCATATCAGTTTACATGACAGGAAAGTGCTGGGTTATGTCAAATTCAGTAACTGCATGAAAAAACTTTCCAGCACAGTTTTTCTTGCCCCCTTTTCTGGCCACCAATAGTGTGCTGCCTGACAAAGCTGATGCTGTATGAGGGGTTAACAGGTATAGCAAGTTTAAGTGCAATCTCGGCCCTTGTTTGTGTATACTATTCTTCAGTGGTATGACAAACATGAGGCATCAGACAGATGAGCTTCTCCTCTGTTTGTGAGGTCCAAAACACCTGCATTCCTTACTCCTTGTTGCTGCGTTATAGTACTGTACTTCTTGATGAACATTCATTGGTTGACAGGTCTCATATAAACAGAAGCGCCTCTACAACTTGTTGCATTTTGTTGTGGTGAGTCACTGGGTATGTCACATTATAGGACTGGCCTTCACAGGAGCCCACTGCCAACTACTTCTGACTCAGTAAGATTATGTGAATAAAGGCAATGGCTGAAAATCACTGGAAAAGTTGCCTAATGTGACGTGGCCTTAAAACAACAAGTTCAGAATATGAAAAGGTGTTTATACTGCCATGATAATGGAACACAAATGGCTGAAAAAGATACTCCCAGCAGTCAAGGCCAATCAAGACCTCATTCTTCACAACTGCATTCTGAAATTCAAAAACTTGGCAAATGCAGGCATATGTAAATTCATACAAGGAACTTATTGAAACTTTCAGGATGTTTCATTGTGGCCAAGCAGTCATAATAAAGAAGACAGTGAATAGGATGTACAAGCTTGTTGGTCTGAAAAGCCTGTTGACATCTCAGTTGTGCTAAAGTTCTAAATAACACGCAAGTGATTTACTTGCCTAAATAAACAAAAGCAATACCACTTAAAAGTGGGAGTGCATTTGCCTCAAAAAGACCCCAGCTTTGCAGTTAGAAAAGAAAAACTTATCAGAAAAAGGAAACACTTAATGAATCTCGGTATAATGCACTTACACATTGCATACTGGAAGGCTTTAGACTTCACCAGAATGTTAATTCCTAGATAAAAAAAAGAGTAGGAACAAATAAATACAAGAAGAGAAAGAAGAATTCCACAAATTGTACTCAGTTAATATGGAGTAAAATCATGCCTGGCCTAAGCAGTAACACAACTTATTTCAGGCCATCCTGGACATGAGGCAGCACTGTTTAGTAAAATGACATCCCTTAAAAATGGAAGAAACCCCAGAAGAGGGTATTTTGTAGACATACAAAAAAAAGATTATGGGGCTCAGCACTGTGTATTATGAAAGATTTGCCTTGGTAGCATTGTCTAGCCCTAGGGATTTGTAGGAGAATGGCCCTGAGATTTCCTTGTGGCATTCTTGACCCTTGAAGTCGTTCAAATCGGCAACCAAGAAGTGATTCCTGTTACACTGCTTTAAATTCCTTCCACTTATTACCACTACCAAACTAGTGATGGAAGGACTGGTGTTGGCAAAAGCTCGGAAAAGGCCGGAGGTAGTGAGGTACAGGAGATGTTTGAAGAGGTGCTGCTGTGCTAATCTGGTGGATAAGTGCTCAAGGTGTCCAACACTACAGGCCAGGAGTGTCAACTCCGATCCTTGTGGGCTACAGAGGCTGAAGGTTTTCATTCTATCCATTTTCTTAGTGACCCGTTTCTGCTGCTAATTAACTTTTTGCCTTAATTTTAAATGACTTGCTATTTAAGACACAGACCCTTTAATTGCATTTTACCTTAATTAGCAGACAAACAATAATTAAATACAAAACAAGCCAACACATGATCAGCTAACCTGTGTCCATCACACAATATCTGAAAATAAAGAAAGGTAAAGGTCTCGGTAATGTTGATCTGCTCAGGACCACAAAACAATTTGACTGTGCTCTTAGAAAAACAAAAAAGATTACAGTTTTAGAAATATCTGTGGCAAAATAAGTGCAGCAATAGGCCAAGGAATTAAATAACGTGTTTAATTAGCAACAAGCATCGGATTCCAATTAAGAAACTGTTTGGAGTGAAACTGGTTAGAGAGTTTGAAGCCCCTTCTTAACTGGTCATCTGTTGGCTCACATCACATATCATTTTAATCTGGCTGCCATTTAAGGAAAAAAGTGATTTAGAACACTGATTATTAAAACAATAAGGCAATTAAAATGAAGGGAAAAAGAAGTCAACTAACAGCAGAAATTGGTCACCAATAACAAAAACGACAGGAAGGAAAACCTGAAGCCATACTGGCCCTCAAAGAACGAAGCAGGACAATTCTGATATAGATCTTATGTTCAGGCTCTGAGGGGCATTTATTTTATTGCTTTGGGTCCTGTTGTTTTGTGCATTTTTACTACTTATTTCCAACCCAACAGATATTTATAACGACTTTGTCCTAGTAGATCGAATGAAGCTGATCTCTCAAAATTTAACCAAGTGCAAGCAGTCACCATAGCACCATTACAAAGTTACCTTTAAAAATTAGAAAGGTGGTATGTGGAAGATCATCAAACCAGTGCTCACCACTTCTTCGTGCCTGTGTTTTAAAAAGCAGTCAATAAATAGGAATCAAAAACAGCAAACAAAACAATAAAAAAAAAAAGACTGGGGGGGAGGTACCTTCCATTTCAAGCCAATGACTTCATAGAAGTTATAAAAATCTTTTAAGCTGTAATAAAAGAGAAGAGTTAAAGAGATCAAAACCAAATGCAAGTGTTGTCTTTGCTCTGTAAGAATGTAAAAATGCTATTGAAATGACTTATTCTTCTGAAAAGCTGGATCCTAAAAGCACAAGGGGTGGGAAGTTTATAACTTTGTAATCACAAATCCACCAAAAAGCAACTCAATTTCACAAATGTAAAACTGAGTGGTTTAACCTGGAATGAATTTGCATCGGATTTAGTGGCGTTATAACGGCCATGGCTATTAAAATGCACTGTGATAATCCAATAAAAACTTGGGAATGAAGGCTACCCGAACATCTTTAGTGTTCTTGCAGTAAAGTAGTCACATTTGCTCTGTCAAATCCCCTGTAAAACACACTATATAAAACAAGTATGAACCGACTCCCTGACTAAAGACCCCAGAAAATTTAAGATAGAATTGTAATCATGAGGGCTTGAAAACTGATTTGAATTGAAACTGATGGAGAACTGATGGGAAAGAAGGATGAGGTGTGAGCAGTTAGGGGTTAACTGATAACAGACAGCAAGTTTGGTGTTACTATTCTATATGAAAGTTCATATTATGGGGAAATTATTTTTAGTGCCCCTCAAGCCTCGATGAAGCGCTGTACTGGTGTTGTCCAAGTCTGCATCTGAGCCAGAATCCAACCCCCTCCTCAAGCTAGTTTAGCCAGTTCAGGTAAAATAAGAGCTCTAATGAACTTCACCTTTCATTTTCCTATATAGCACCTCAGATCTTCACTGTTTTCTTTCTTACTGTTGGCTAATCACTAAAACTGATGGTTGTTCTCCACTTATATACAGATTTCCCCACCACCCCATAAATTCATTGCCTCCATTTTCCAT